>NW_020438979.1:428884-437337 GCF_000699045.2 Agrilus planipennis | reverse complement strand
ACGATTTTCCTGCTTTTCCATTTTTACGAAAACCACAGAGGCGTCTTGTTCAGCGTGCTGTCAAACCTACACTAGCAAGGAGATCGGGCTGAAACTATAGCTACAAGCTATTCAAGGATGGTACTATAGAATGTCACCTCAAGGTAGGCCTAGTGGCGTCATCTCTTGGTTAGGCCGGAAACTTATCAATCCACCCTCGTAATAGTTAACTTTTACCTGACGGTTGTTCAAATTTACACACGGAACAATTATTCTTCAAAAAATGACCATATACCAGACAACTTCATTAAAGAGGCATTAAAAGCAACCGATTTTGTCTTTTATTAAAGAATAGCAGTGCGCTTGTGACCTTATGTCTGATTTTTCTTCACTTTTCGTCAATTTTACCTAAACCTTTAGCTTGTTTCAACAAATTATTTATTACTCAATCTTAGCAAAGGTTTTGACCTCGTCGGTCATTATCAAGAGTACAAAATTGTAACTAAAACGTTTCATGGGTGCATTCACCCACGAAAGCTTAAGTATTATTAATTAAATAAAATTAGAAACGTTGTCTAGCAGATGGTCATTCTTGTTTGAGTAAGATTTTATATTTACTTTTTATTTAAAACAGGAAACTGTTACATGCAGGAAACAACATATGAAGACGGTGAGGAAGTAACGGCGCAGTGCTATAAGTGTGTGTGCGACGATGGATCCATGACTTGTACAAGTATCGACCCTATAAAGTCGTGCCCAGAGTTGACTTGTTCTGCTGATGAACAATTTTCTGTACAAGGTCACTGCTGTAAATTCTGTCCAGGTTAGATTATGTCCCTAAAATTACCTATTCGTACCTGTCTTGTCTGGGTCTAATAATTTCAGTCGCTTCCTTTATAACCCTTGCTTCAACTGGCGCGACAGCGCTTCAAAGAACCATCATTACTATTTCTAATATACAATAAATAATAATCAATCCATACATTTACACTAACAGAACAAATTACACCATTTGTTTGATGACCCATTTGCGTCAATTACATGTTGGGTAAACAATAAAGTAATGCAAATGGACTATCGAACCGATTGACTGTTGTTGTTGTTACCATTCCAAAGTTACGTTACCAATAGAAACTTTTTAATGGACCTTATTTAAATTGCCTTTATTTATATCTGATGCAATAATTACACATAATTACATGTTTTTATTTTTGATTGTCAAAATGAAAAATGCTTATGTACTAATAACTAAATGGCTGCTTAACAATCTACTAACAATTCCTTTGTGACCTAAATGTCTAACAGGTGTGGACTATTGCGCTAAAGGCCATACATGCCATGCTAACGCTTCATGTGTCAACCTTGGGACGACTTACACTTGCAAATGCTTTGATGGGTTTCGAGCTGTTACAAAAGATATTTGCGAGGGTACGAGAGTTTTCTTCATGATCATTTATCTCAAATTTGACCAAATCCATTAACCTTATCCAGTTCATTTTGTTACCATCACTCTTTTGTTTTGGCAAATTGGATAAACGCAAGCAAAAATGAATTTGGTCAAACCGATAAATCATCTGGAATTCTCTTTTGGCAAATCTGAATGTTCTCTTGTTTGGTAGATGTCGACGAATGTCAACAAGAGGGTGGTTCCGACGGTCACTATTGCCAATTGAATACAAAATGTGTCAACACCCTGGGATCTTACGTTTGCGAATGTTTAAAAGGCTATCGCAGAGTAGATGCTTACAATTGCGCAGAAATCAACGAATGTGAAACATCTTCTCACGAGTGTGACATTAACGCAAACTGCATCAACACTCAAGGAAGTTACTATTGCATTTGCAAGAACGGTTACAGTGGAGACGGATTCCATTGTGAACGTAAGAATAAATATTGAAATTAATAAAGAATAGTTATGTTTTAATATAATTTTGGTAAAGGTGTAGATCCCCACCCCATGACCTTGATGCTCTACAACATATTATAAGCTCAAGGTCATCTGGAGGGGGGTTAATTTCATTGTGGTTCTTACGGTAGAATATTAATTACTACCAATACATAATTTATCTCTGAAATATTTCTTATCAACCTGAATTTTCACATTTCCATTTTTGATGGTCAATTTTACTTTTGGACTGACTCTTGATGGCGTAATTTTTGTATATTCTAAACATTATTAACCAATAAGGTCTTTATTTGATCTATCCTTCCAACGTTTCTATCGTCTTCTTGCAGCTGTTTGCAGTCAAAGCTGTCTGAACGGAGGTTACTGCAAAAGTCCGGAAAAGTGTGCTTGTCCAGTGGGTTACACAGGTCCCCATTGCGAAAGGGACTTGGACGAGTGTCTAACTAACGAGCACAAATGTTCAAACACCTCCGTTTGCGTCAATAGACTTGGCTGGTACCAGTGCGAATGTAAACCAGGATACGAGACCACCCCCTCAGGATCTTCATGTCAAGGTCAGCGAATGCTTTCCGTATCTAACGCTCTTATTCCACAATTCGATTTTACAGATATAAATGAATGCGAAAGACACATCCACTTATGTCATCCTTCGGCTGAATGTGTGAATACCGAAGGAAGTTACATGTGTCAGTGTCCACCTGAAGGGAGTCCTGATTGCAAGCTGTCATGTATGTTCGAGAATCAAGAAATTCCGCACGGATCTTCGGTTCTGCCGAAGAACAATTCGTGTCAGCGATGTACATGCAGCTATGGAGTGGTGACATGCAGGGACCCCACATGCAATTGTTCCATACCAGGAATGGCGCAGAATCCGTGCTGTCCACAGTGTAATCCGGAACTCGCTTGCAGACACCAAGAGCTACCGGAAGTTCTATTGATGCACAACGAAAAGTGGTCGTATCAATGTCAAACATGCGAATGCCTGTTTGGCGAGATCGACTGCTGGGATTTGGCGTGTCCGCCATTATCCTGCGATAATCGCGTTCAATCGCCCGGAGACTGTTGTCCTCATTGTGACGATCCCTGTTTCTTTGGGAACGTGTCCGTTTCAGGCAAACCGTGTACTTATTTGGACAGAACGTATGACTCAGGGGCGCAATTTATCGATCCCCACAATCCCTGTTCCTCGTGCAATTGCAAGGTAGGTGCCATTTTTTTCTAATCGGTAGTCGTTAGTAAATTCGATAACTAAATGTAACGTTAACTATTTGTTTACTAAAATTTTACTAATCAGTGACCAAGTACTTTTGTTTTTTAAATTAATAACAGTGCTTGTGCAAACTAGAAACATAACCGTTATAATGCTAGGGCCTTATTTGTGCTCCATTTTCATCGACTGATACCTACGATTTTGATGCTTGTTTTTCTACTCTTTTGTCATCCTAATTTTTGAATTTTAAATGTTGCTAAAAGCGTCAAATTAAATTGTTTTCTCAACTGTTCTTCACTAAATTTTTCCCATACATGGTGTTTCATTTATTCATTTCAAATATGGTGTCGGGAGTTAATTCAATATAAATCTATTTTTTGCCGTTTAGGAGAAAATCATCCATTACAGAAATTAAGAACACTAAGACTCTTTCTCAAATTACCTTGCCACATTCACTGTACCTACAATATTGTATTTGGGGCATTTTGAAATTATCAAATATTTCTACAAAATCGAATGTTCTTTACTAGAATCGTTTACCATTTTTTACGCAAAATTTTCATTTTGTTGATGAAATAATTCAGATAAAATGAGTAGGTAGTAGAAAAACAAACTTTCAATAAAAATAGATAAAAGAAAACTGACGATGGTAAGATGATAAAGTGATAAAATGAGTTGGGTGATATTGATGACGTACAATTTTGGATTTGCACTGCGTCATTTTGCCTGTTGCCAACGGATGCATCGTCCTTGATCACACGGGACATCCCCCGAAACTGTTCCGATATAGCGGATTTTTGAAAAGCGGAAGAACCTTTTCTTGGGTTGTGAACAAATTGAGGCGGTGCAAACCCAAAACGATGGACTTCACCCTACCTCAAAGCTATCCAAATTGTTACATCGTTACACCATCAACAGTTTTCTTTTGCTCCAACAATCCCTAAACGTCTGTAAATTATTTAATTTTACTTCTACGTCTGTGCAACACCATGGCATGGCTGATTGCAGCATAGCGCTAGGCTAGCTAGGCCATACTAACAATTAACACTTAATTCCCTTCCAGGTGCCGTTCTGCGCCCCACTGGTGAGCAATGTCGCGTGTTGTGTGCATCGGTAAACACACCACTCTAAATACACTAATAACTCTCTATTAACAACCTGATATACACACCTGTAGTAGTGTAATTTAACTGTTGTTGTTGCTCGAATTTAATGAAAAAACACCACCTCCATAATACTTTTATTATTATTAGTATTATTACCTATATATTGAACGTTTTAGTAGATTTTACCTGTAGATGTAAAAACCAATAATTTCCCAGAGCACACTATAGATGTGTATTGCCAGTGTTAGTATTCAAAATGCATGACATTAGATGTGTGTGTGTCTCTGTTTATAATAAACGAATGTGTGTGGAATTAGCATGTGCATACTCTTTTTTTTTGACAATATTTCGTAACAATAATATCGTATTATATTACATTTTAATCTAATAGTACCGACATATAAAAAAATTGAAATTATTAATGTTCTGTTAATGAATGAACACAAAATTTTACATTTCTCTACGTCTCTATCACTTCATTTTATATCAAATAATTGGATTTAACGTTTTATAAAAATCTGATAAGCTTTCATTTGTTTTAGCCGTTACAGTAATATCATTTATTGTAATCGCTCTTTTTATATTCTTCTAATTTATCGTAATTTCGAGAAAGGTAATAATGGCCCCGAATTAGCCAATTCTTTTAATGCATATTTAAACATTTTAAGGCAATTATAGTTGAACTAATTGCTTATTATCAATAATTGAAGATACATAAAAGGTATAACAACCGTGATTGTCAATTTTTTAATTTTAAATTGCACCATTTCACGGAAACGAATGATTTAGCAAAGCACAAGATTTTTACTCATGAATCTGTGACGTACGTTCAAATGAACTAAAGTGTGGCCGATTTGTGTTTGCAGGATGGGAAAATTTGCTGCAGCTTTAATTCCGACAATTGTACTAACGATAATAGACCAGTGGGATTCGACAG
Organism: Agrilus planipennis; assembly: GCF_000699045.2. Classification (NCBI taxonomy): domain Eukaryota; kingdom Metazoa; phylum Arthropoda; class Insecta; order Coleoptera; family Buprestidae; genus Agrilus; species Agrilus planipennis. The sequence continues at coordinate 432,199 of NW_020438979.1, read as the reverse complement.
GGTGGTTTCCGGCCCAACAGCCGTGGCCGAACATTCTCGCGCCTCTGCGTCGAACAGTGCTAAGACTCGAATTAATTACAGTGACAATATTAGACAATTACATAGTGACTCTGTCAAGAGTGTTAAGACTGAGATCTCTGGGGATTAGTCTTTGGAAACAGTGGGTCGACTTTACATTCCTACAAACTACTGAGAAGATGAGTAGCACAAATTAAAAAGAAAACAATGAAAAAGTTATTATCTAATTTAAATTAATACAAGCACACACACACACAAAAAACACATACGAATACACTGCTTCGTAGGCAGACTTTACTAGTGCCGTCTTCCTAGTAAGAACATTGACTACTATTACTACTACTACTACTACTACTACTACTATTACTTCTACTACTACTAATTAATAACACAGCTGATTAGCGCTTGATTATATTGAAATTTTGTGCTTAAATGAAAGAAGAAAAAAAAAACATTTTGTTAATGTATGACTACTTATAAAATACTTAAAAGAAATATGTTACAAACTCAAAGACAATAACGACAATTTTAAATAGTGGCATTATTATAATTATTATTATTACGATGTAAGAGAAAAACTTGATTGTTGAAAAAATAATAATGATAATATTATATTTGTGTATCTTGTGCAACTCTAGTCAAATTGATGCTTGCTAGGACGTATTTTAAGCTAGTTCACCAATAATGACACGACTTTGCGCTTCTAATGAATACTTAGATAAATAAACAAGTCATAAAAAAAATAGTAACTATAAAATAGAGCAAAGATAAAAAAAGATAAACGTTCCTTTAGATGGTACTTCATTTAACGTAATAATTTAGCTAGGATATGAAATTTTTATAACCACGCGTTTTTACGGTAATTTCTTTAGTAATCTATTCTTAAAGATAATAAATACCAAAAAAAAAAATATTTTGTTTGGTTTTTGTGCACTATCGTGCAGAAACTAATTGAGAAAAAATGGGATGAGGACAATATAATCTAGTTAATGTGTATTTTATTATTTCTCAAGGAAAAGATGATAAATTGAGATAACTGTGCAAGCTATACTGCAATGAACATTCATCGCAGTATCGTATAATTTAGTTGCCTAAAATATCTCACAGTAATTAATAAATGCAAAGCTTAATAGGTTTCACTAAAAGTAATTTATTCAAAAGTCTGATACTTAAACAGTATCAATTCCTAAAATTCTTCGAAAACGAATAACGTAACCGTGGAATTGGGCCAGGTTTATTAGTACCTACTTTTTTTGTTGATGAATCTTAAACCAAGTGTTTTGGTTAAACTAAATTTTATGATTCTGATCCTAATTTTTTAAGATAAATGATATGGCCAAGTCAAAAAGTTGATTAATATTATTCGGGTATATGTTGTAGATATCGTGTAAATTCTCAGTTTAAATTTCAATCTGTTCCAAGAATGTTCGAATCTTACAGCATTGTTACGTTTTCATTATGGTATTTTTTGAAATTACTCAAACTTTTACAAGAGGCCTTATTGACTACATAGGTAGATATGCTTGTTATAGACTAATTTTTAAAAATAATGTTTTTAAATAAAGCACATTCTAGATAATATCAAATGTAGAATCTATCGTTCGTATACATGGGTATTCTAGATAGTTCAGGTATAAATCAATAAAAAAATTAAATTAAATTAAATTCGGATAGCAAGTTTTCTTCAAATCACGTTATCTTATAAAGTAAGCGAATACATAAATAAATAAATCATTGTCATGTATAGTACAAATTTTTAGTAACAAAATCTCTTGATGATCATGTCTATTGAAATGCATTTATCGACGATGTATGTACGGCATTTTTGAGAACTGTTATTGGTGATCTGACTTAACACAAATACGTTTCGCTAGGCTACCTGTGGCAAGCTTTATTATGAAGATGATGATGATGATGATAATGATGACGATGGAAATGTATTACTTAAAGTTACGTATGTTTAAATGAAAAGGCATATCTAGCTAAAGGGAAAAAAATTATTGCAATATTAAAATTGTGATATTGTTGAATGAGACTAATTTCATTTTTAATTTTTCCATTATTACTTAATAAATATCTCTGTAAATTAGTTCCTCCAATCGTCCAAAAAATTGGGACATTTTAGGGTCGTACGTGTCAGTGGCTTTGACAAAAGGAATATTAATACCTAATGTTATTATTAATAATTATTGTAACTGTAATAATTAATAACAATAACGTTCTCCACCACTTTACGAAGTAACATAGCACAAAATAGAGCTACAATAATAATTAATAAAGTTGAAATAAATTAACTTTTGTAATATTGTCAATTTTAAAAGGGTGTTCCACATAATGTTGAACAACGAATTTTTTTATCATACCTTATTCAAAAAAAAGCGCGCGTTTTTCATTTAATGCATTATTTATGTGTACTTAATAACGAATACATAAGTAGTTAGGTGTTATCTTTTTTTATTGCTCATCAATTGATACGTCACGTTAGTGTCTGTATAAGTACTACATAATTGTAAATGTAATAATTTTAATTTTTTACCAAAGAGCTCACTGTAATAGTGTACTGTAAATATAAAAGGATGTCGCTAAATTTGTATCTATTTATGGAATTTAGTTTACTATTATTATTATTAATTATCATTAGTATAATTATCTATTAATTATTATTATGATTATAACGATTATTATCATTACCACCTAATGCAGAACTGGTAAACGTAATAAAGGGCTAAAAAGTTTCTAATAGCGTAGAGCACATACTGTACTAACTGCAAATCAGTATTTCATCATGTCTCATACTAGTCAACTAATGTCGATTCGTACCTAGCTTGGTTGGTCAATAGGTATAGGTACCTAATTATCTACAGCTTTTTATGTACACTGTACGTTTTTCGAGTTTATTCAACATCAGTTATTACCCTGTACAGAGGACATTGACATTGCTCTTTATTGTAAAAAATGTGTGCCAACCATTACTTTAAATAAATTATAACCAAAATATACTGCAGTTTACTCTCAAGAATTTCATAGAAAAAACATCAATACCAAATTCATTCAACAGTAAAAATTTTAGACATTGATTAATAATCTAGTTTCCATTTTCTTCCCTATTTTTGCCCTTAAAATTGTAGCGTAGAAGCAAAGCCAGATAGGGTAAGTAAGTTGTTCTGACTTTGCTTTTACTACAATCAATTAATAATACTTCTTTCTTAAGTCCAATATGATAAACATTTATTGTATTACTTTCGATTTTCTTATAGAATAACGTTTCAATTAATTTTATTATATTTTATATTTATT
>NW_020438979.1:419489-428273 GCF_000699045.2 Agrilus planipennis | reverse complement strand
CCACGAGATTCTAAATTACCTCTACCATTAGTAGAGTAGTTCTCAACTTACAATTGGCAAAATGTTTCTTTTTTTCTTGCTTAGTAGTAAGAAACTAAACTTAAATATTATATTTCAAAAAAATTGACTTGATTGTTAACAGACATGACCAAAATAGAAGTAAAAATTAATAAGCAGGCGGAGTTTTGTCACTGAGTGGCTCAAGATTGTGGCCCACGAGATTCTAAATTACCTCTACCATTACTAGAGTAGTTCTCAAGTTTTCAAAATGTTTCTTTTTTTCTTGTTTAGTAGTAGGAACCTCTCAGTTTAAATTTTAATTAGAAGACATTTTCAAAAAAATGTTCATATAAGTATACCTGTGTAGGTACATGAATACATAATAATTAGTAACACGTGCACATTCTACAGTAGTTTTCGCTGAAATAACGAGGTGCCTATATATGAATACAGGAATAGTCATGAACTGGCAAAAATATGTCGTAAATCTTGCTATTTTGCCAAAATATTTAAATTTGCACGTAGTCAGTGTTAATTTTCCCGAGTTGCGATAATTTTTGATGAAAATGTAACCTGGGTGACAGCCCCAACTGTAAAACTTGGTGCGACTTTAATTTGGCAAACTGCTACTAACATTTCGAACAAAGATGGCTTTGTCCGACATGGACACAGTAACGCATTGATTGTATAACACCTGATAGTAAGTATTGCGCCTTCTAAATACGAAATAAGATAGGTAAACAGCATTTACATATGATTATTAATTAGATAATAAACTTGGATGCGTATTAATATAAATAGCCAAAAAAATAATACATAATGAACTTTCAATGGCGCAACTGCGAAAAAGCATTTAAAATTGAATAAAGTACAACTTCTTAACGTCTAATTCACACCATTAGTCAGATCATGGTCAGATCAATTTATCGTTGGAGAGAATTACCGTGGTGAACTGATTGGACCATGAATTGACCGTTCTTTATGGTATGAATACCGCGATATAAAATGAATGGTTGAGTCAATTTCTGTCCAACGATAATTTATTTGATTTGACCACTATTGAACCATGATTCGGCCGACAGAATAAATCGAGCTAGCTCTTTCAGAAACACTTGGTAGGAAGAAAATTTCCCACGCTATTTGATAAATATTAATTAAATTAAATTTTAGATCTGTTGGTTGGTACTAACAGGTTAGCTTCCGAAACATATGATAAGAGTTATTAGGTTTTCACGGCTGCCGTTATCTGGATGTTTGATATTTGGGCTCGATGACGATGATCTAGGATTCTATTTCCTCCACCTGTAAACGACTTCATCGGTCTTTTCACCGAAGGAAAAAGAATCCTAGATCAGGGCCATCAAGACCTAAGTACGTTCGTTGATTGTGCTCCGTATTCCGTCGAGGCCAACAAGACTGCATGAACCCTTTGCCATCGCGAGAAAGCGAACGGATGTTGGACGTAACGATACCTTCGTCAGAGCTTCGATTCTAGCAAACGGGCTTTCGCAATCGGCAAACTTTTTTTGTGATTCAAAAACCGTCCTTAAGCGAAAAGTAGCAACCTACCTGACTGAATTAAGGCTGTCATATACTGCTAATCGAGGCTTATGTAATATACGATTGTTTACTTTATAGAACTATTCATGATTATATTTATATTGATCTCGTTATCTTTTTTATACACTTTGTCAAAGCAAATTATTCATACATTACTATTAATTTCTACTCTGTATACTTTTTCAAGGGTATTCCCCGTATAATAAATAAATAAAAATTTATAAACGACTCCATCGGTCTCATCACCGAAAGAAAAGGAATCCTAGAGCACGGTCATCAAAACCGAATATCAATCATTATTCATTACACATTCACTGTTGTAAAGAATAATGTGGAGAGATTTGAGTAAATGAATCAGAACTTTGATCGGATTCAGGATCGACGTTGAAACTATCATGAACAACTGTATTCCAAACTAAACGATGGCTCTGCAGCACTACTATTTCAGCGGAAATAGGTAATTTACAGAAAAACATTTTTTAAGGTTGTCGTTGTGAAGCAATAAACACAAAGTGTTGACAGATGAAGTTGAAATAAATAAATACAGAATTCATTTAGATGTGCTACTATATAAACAAAGTCTAGATGTTTGAAAAACGGAAAAACTATTCCGTTACTTTTCTAATTTGCACGGTTTTGTTTATTAATGGGAACAGTATAGAATAAATACCAAAAGGGAAGAAAATTTTCACATTGAAATTGGAGCATACCCATTAAAAATACTTATCAATTCGAAGAATCAGTCGAATGCTACAATTAACTATGGTAATCATTACCCTTTTCTGTATACAAATAATTTGGTAAAGGTCTAGATGATGGCCCCCACCCCCTTCGAAGAATCGAAAGAGGAGGTCTCCTCCACCACTGCACCATAAAAAGTTCGTGGCGGTCTCACCACCATAAAAAGTTATGGGGGTTCAAAGTTAATAAATATGCCAATTTTTATACATTTCTAGGCATGTAAATATTTATATAGTCATTCTTAAACAATATTAAAAGGTAAAACTAATGGAAAAATATTGAGAAAGTTATATAAAACGTTATTTAAATATCTTTATCAATAGGGAAGGTTAGGTTAGGTTAGGTTATCGGGTTTTGTTCAAGTGACCAGCCTCTTTCGATCCCCCACCTCTACCCGCTTCAAAATATGTTTTTTATTGAATTTTATTTGAATTATAGTGTATAAAAATTGTCAAAATAATCAACTTTCTACCCCCATAACTATTTATCATCTAGACCTTTACCCAAATATGCTCTCAAAACGTTTTAGACTTTCCTTAACTGGGCTAATTAATAGCTAATTAAACCTGCAAATAATTATTTCATGCATTTCCTTGTTTTACTTTATTAAAATGACAAATTCATGTCATTTACACTTTCCGACATTATAAATGTATCATCAGGTACAACACCTCTAACTCCCTTAAAAATGAGTATTTTAGTAAATAAATGATGACGCCATCTCTGTAAAATCAGTCACCCTAGTTTTATTTTTCCTCCTCTTAAATCAACTTCATTATCTTGATGCATGTTAAAGACGTGTACGCGCCCTTTTCAAATGACTACCTTTATTCGCACCCCCAACAAAAAGTTTTCAGCAAAACTGATTAGGTAAGTGGTAAGCTCAAGAGTCATCGTCACTTTTATTGCTTTGCTGTTTATAAAGTTGAGAATGTCTAAGAAAGCTACGAAAGAACAAAAAGTATGATTTTGGTTTTAAGAAACAGTTATCCAATTGTTGGATATATTCTGTCTAATTTTAGGGATCCCTTTTTAAATAAATGTATAAATGCAGACGAAACTGTGTTTCAATAATTCCTACTTTTAAATTCGCTTCACCTGAATTTATATACTCTATTGGTATAGGAGCTGTCATACTCAATACGACAAAAATGCAATTGTACGTTACTAGTCCATGCAATTTTTGCAACCTACTTCTCCTTTCAAAAAAGAAACTAGCGTAGAATGAGAAATATCAATAATCTTTTGTACCTTGCGTCCTATATTTTGGCGAATGGGCTTGGCATATATCCAGGCGAAGTTTATAGCTCTGTAAAAGACGTTGCGAAGTTACGTAATTTAATCAGATAAGATGTAGACGTGTGGTCGTTGTAATAGACTTCTGAAATCAATTTTCTTAATAATGTCTAAAGAATAATTTATACTGTTTAGAGAGATAAAACTTTGACCTGCAACTATATCTGAACAACTAACAGTAAAAGAAACAATAATATCATCATCATCATAAGGTCGTCAGTCCTAACGACTGGTTGGACACGCACTTCCACTCTTTCCTATCCTGAGCTAATCTTCGCATTTCCCTGAAACTAGAACAACCCATATCCTTTTTCGCTTCGACTAGTAAAGTATTGCACCTTCTCCTATGCTCTTAATGACATCCCCCAAGGTAGTCCCCCAATGGGGGACTATTTTACGTCCGGAGTGCTTTACTCCAAAGGACGCCATCATTTAAGTTGTAGAGTTGTAAGAGTACGTTGTACTCTGGAAATCCTCGTGATCTCTGCCACCCTGAGTACTGAAAGAGTTGCTGCCTTCTTTCAGGGTCTTGTCTTAGTCTGGTTTCTCTTTAACCCCCCCTCCCCCCCCATTATGGTTGAATCTATGGTCCGGCTTCCTAAAACATCGAAACTTGCAATCCGATTCACCCACACTAGTTTGTACAAGCGCTTAATCAATAATGTACATAAATATACTACAAAGTTGTAAAATTTTTAGGGTTCTAGTTATTTGGAAATCATTAAAAACTAATAAGCCTTTTTCAATAGACGTTTCTCCATCATATAGCATAGAGTTATGAGAGTACTACAAAATTACTTTTATGCAAATAGTTATTGTTCAATAATTTATGAAAACTACCCCACATGGATCACACCGAATATCAGACAACAGACACTATATCGCCATCTAGTGATATTTGCTGCTAACAGCAGTACTTCAAATGTTTAACAAGACCTCACAAAGGTATCCTATTTTTACCTTCAGCCAATCTGAATTTCTGACATGGCACGTAAATAAATCTAACAAAAGATTTAGAATGAAAATAAGAAATTAGAATATTTTCCTTGAGCCAATCTTAGTAAAGTTACAAAATTGTAATTTCAAATATGAAAATAATGTTTCGATTTTGGATTCTTTTGATCTCACAGTTTATTTGAGTTAATAAGTTCGAAAACTTTTCTATGATATGGCACGTAAATAAATCTAGCAAAAGATTTAAAATGAAAATGAGAAATTAGAATCTTTTCAGAGTTTAATACTGTATTTACAAAGGTTCACCAAAACAATAACATTTTAAACGAATGAATTTAATGAACGATTATGATTTTTTATTAAGCTTCAAATGTTAATTGTAATGCTTCAATATCCAAGCAATAAAGCTTTCGATGGACATTATTAATATCGTGATGTTGTTTACAGTACGTGACTTTACAATTAACAGGTGTATTTCGAATCGAATAATATCGTAATTACATTTACTACTGCTCTTGTTATAATTAATATTTAATTCAGAAGTAAGCAATAACCATAGCAATTGTAAATTTCGCCCACCCATTTGAAAAGACGTCCTTAAATATTAATTGAATCATGTACCGCTATAAATTTAGTATTGAAGTAGAAAAGATCATTATTTGTTAATTATTACGTTAATACTGTGATGGTTACAACTGAATAAAACGATTTGCGGATGATCAAAATACCGTGGATAGAAACGAGAAAATTTTAGAAAAAGTAGGAGAACAGAGGAAGCGATGAGATTCAATAAAGGGTAGGGGTAGAATGGTGGGACAGCTTTTCAGACGTGAAGGTCCAGTTAAGGACATATTAGAAGCAGAAATATGAGAAAAGATAGGTTGAAGAAGACTTAGATTAGATTGCTGTTAATAGTAATAGTTAAGGATGTGGGATGCTCTAGTTTAGAGGAAATACAAATATTTTTCTCAGGATAGAAAGGTGTATAGGTGAATGTCCTGCCAGTCTTTGGACTTATAACCCTATGATAAAGATGATGAAGAACTTTTTTGCATATAGTGGATTCTTATAAGGTTAAAAGTTAGTCAAAGCTGAGTTTTTTATTTTTACAAACTTTTGTTTTGATTTTTTCCCTTTTTTTCAGAAATAATTAAAAACTACATAAGTTGTCTACGTGATATTTATAATATATTAATACGTTTGTTTTTCTATCTAAAAAAAGTAGGTGATGTTCTGATTAGATATTTAGTTCTTATCAAACTTCGCGTGATGTCAGCTCATTAAAATTGAAAGGGTCCGTAACCCAAAGACATGGAGGCCGCCTTTTCGGCAGTTATAAATTATCTACCTGTTTGTTCGTGATGAATTACAGTTAATTATCCATTCGCTTAATAAATTATTGTCCTGTCAAAACCAAAGACAAGGACCCTGGCAACAATACGGCATAAACGCAATTAAATTTTAAAGGTCGATCGGAAAACAATTTCATCGTCAGCTGAACTGCCGAAATTCCTTAATCGAAACCCACACTTACACAACGAAAATGGGGACGTACAATCAATTGTCGAGACCTAAAACGTTTAATTAGTTAATTTTATCGTAGAAGTCAATTAACCAGGTACTCATTGGAAAAACTAAATTAATTCTCTAAAATTAAAGGTAGTCTACTATTGTTTACTGTGAACACATTTTGCCCAGTTAGTTGTATTACTGTTTATGAGAAGAACTTGTAAAATAATAAATAAAGGAATATTAACATTCTTCAATATAAAAAATTTAATACCAATATTTCATGAATCAAATTTGCAATTTTAACGGTAGTAGTGAAGCATGGGGGGTTCCGGCGCACTTTTGACCTTGATTTTCTTTTTTTTTAATTAGCCAAAATTAATAACCATGGAAATTCATAAACTGTTGCAGTAAAATGAAAGTAAAAACTCACTAAAACTTACTAGTATCTTTAATACGTAACACATGTATGTAGCCTTTATAACTTCATACAATGAAGCAATACACTTAATGTCAATAACAATGGAAAGCATAAAGTCATAAGCATTGCATGGATAAATTTACAACCAATAAGTTATCTACCATGGCAAACAAACTTCTAGATGTACATATCTGTCACTGTACCCAGTGTGTATGTATCGTATCATAAATTCTACCACTGTGCAAGCGCATACCTCATAAATGCGCAATATGCAACGTGGATCGTCGAATAAAAGCGGATGCAATTTATCGGGCTTATAATTCAGATTTAATTACTTTAGTGATCCTTTGGTTGCTAGCGGAATTTCATTTGTAGCACCGCATTAATTTGTGGAATGAAGCCGCAAGATTGCTCGCTCTGTCGCTTGCTGCATCTACTCACAATAATTGAATAATTAAACCAGGTTTACTCTTTTAAATTAATATAGAAACGCGAAAGTATTGTATTTTCAGGAAAACCTAGACAACAATTCCTTTTGCTCAGAAGGATATAGAAATTAACAATATAATAGGTAATAATTGTCTACATATATTAAATCTGATCTTAACTGCTCATAATCTTGACTTCAAATGGGTAGTAAATGGTTTATAAAAATTACTAAAACTCTTTTCTTTATTACAGGGTAAAATGGCGGACCTAAGGTTAATCGCGGGACCTCATGGCTACCTGTCGCTGTGTCCGAAGCTGGACTCAACGTGTCCGACATGCGGTCAATTTTCGCTGTTGCAGATCACCGTGCAGGAGCTGACGAGGCATCTTCAGGAGCTTACCGAAAGGGTATATGGACTACCATGTAACGTCTCTTATGCGTTCGGTACACTGTTTTGATTGTACATAATTGTGTGCTTTGCAGTTAGTGGCAGCCGAGGGCCGTATCAGTAAGGTAGAGGAATGCGACTGCCAAAAGTCATGCCACGTCAATGGCTCGGTTAAAACGGACGGTGCCACGTGGCAACAAGACTGTGATTTGTGCGCATGCGTGGTTAGTACCAATTAATGACAACATAAGTCATTCCATAGAACTCTAGCAGCTCAAAACAATTGAAGAACACTATTAATATAAAACTGATTACGATTCTAAAAATACAAAATTGTGGGCAATGTTTTTCTAAAAAAAAGTATGCCTACAATTATGTGTTAATAAGAAAACTATCAGTTAAAAGACTTTAGTTGTTATGAGCTGCTAATGAACATAAATTCTTTTTACGAAATAACACTTAATAATTCAAATCATACGAAATATAACTCTTACTTCCGAAAACACAGGCAAATAGAAACGTTGAATTCATATTTTGGTGCTTTTAAGTACACGTATACGTAATACGCTCCAAGCAGGTACATCAAAATCCACCAAAGCGTGAATTTGACTTTAACTGCGTAAATTTCTAAAGTTGTTTCAATAAAGGCAATGAAGTTAGCAGTTGCATTCGAAAATTTTTTCCACTTATTTATATTATTTATCGCATTAATAACTTACCCTACAGCACGGTGAAGTAGTATGCCGTCCAGTGGACTGTCCAGGACCTCCATGCAAGAATCCTAGAAAAAGAAAAGGCGAATGTTGTCCACAATGTCGTAGTAAGTTGAAATAATAAAATATGGTATAATTTAAACCAAAATAATGTCCCTATTGTCTAACTAAAAGTAAACCACGACATTAAAAGAAAACATCTATTTGTTTTTGTAACTTTAGATGCACCAAAATTCTGTTTTTGGTATTTGATAGTTTGAGCAATTGTCAGAAACTTTGATTGTATTCGACTATCACCGTCACAAGGTCATTAGTCAGAAGATTGGTTCGATAGGCACCTGTACTCCTCGTCCTGAACCAATATTCGCATTTCCTGGAAAATAAGATCGTCCTGGGCCTCTCATTACTCCTATTTCTTCTTCTAATACATCTCTAAGTAGCCTTTCATGTACTTAAAGTTGTTCTACCATCCTACCTCTCATTTTACATTTTGACTAATACTCTTTCTAATATATCCTCGTTTCTATTCGTTTATTGATATGATAGTTCTGACTTATAAATGACTTCTTTATATTAAATACGAGGGTGGATTGATAAGTTTCCGGCCTGACCAAGAAAAACAAGGTTTTTAAAAATTTTTTTTTTTTATTTCTCAACATAATCTCCTCCAAGGCTGATACATTTCTCATAGCGGTGTTCCAGTCTATTAATGCCATCTCTATAGACTGATTCGTCAAGCTCCTCAAAATAACCATTTACAGCTTCGATTACT
>NW_020438979.1:394040-412030 GCF_000699045.2 Agrilus planipennis | reverse complement strand
TATTATATTTTATATTTATTTTAATTAAAAGTCATTTAAATACGACAACAATTAAATAAGCATGATGGCCGACAATAACAACAATACGGCAACAATTAAAAAAGCATAATGGCCGACATCATCAACAATTAAAAAGAATAATGGCCGACAACAACAACAATGCTCCAACAAAATGGTTGACACCAGAAGTAATGGAAGCATGAGCCTATAAGACCATTGACGTAGACTTAATTTTACAGCAAATTCTAATGAAATGCACATTGAAAACAGTGTAAAAAGAGAAAAATACAACGGACGCTACTGAATTCGACTAACTTTATGTCAGCTGTCAGCTGAAAATCGAAAGTAAAATGGTTCACAATTGTATGGTAAACAAAAACATTGGCTCCATTTAAGATTAATCATTACGTATCCTAATTTTTAAAAGAATGTGGTGACATTTTATAAGATAAAATGGCTAATTTAAAAACCGGAGGCCTAAGTGGTCGAAAAAAGACCCAAGTAGTAGTGTTGTGCATATATTAACAAGTAGAAATTAACCTTATTTTTCCAGGTGTCGATGGTAATTTGCGAAGCAGAAGAAAAGAAACATCGATCTGGTGTTAATGCATTGCAGGTTGATCCTGCATTAGATCGTTTATACTCTGCTGGAAGAGATAGTGTTGTTCGTATTTACGAACATGAAAAATATCTGCAGAGTATGGAACATCACACCGATTGGGTGAATGACATTGTTTTATGCTGTGGCGGCCGAAACCGTAAGTGTTTTATAAATTTAACATCATACGGCAATTCATAAAGTATAAATTCGTTCTTCAGTAATAAGTGCCAGTTCTGATACAACTGTCAAAGTGTGGAATGCACACAAAGGTTTCTGCATGTCGACATTGCGTACTCACAAAGACTATGTAAAAGCCCTGGCTTATGCTAAAGACAGGGAACAAGTTGCATCTGCTGGTTTTGACAAATCAATTTACTTGTGGGATGTCAACACCTTAACTGCCCTAACTGCAAGTAACAACACAGTAACAAGTAAGTAGAAATTAACTGTCTTTTTGTTACTATACTTGACGTTCTTGTGTCTTTTTGCTTTAGCATCAAGTCTAATGGGGAACAAAGAATCTATTTATAGTTTAGCTATGAACCCTTCTGGTAGTGTGATAGTCAGTGGATCAACTGAAAAGATTTTACGCTTATGGGATCCCAGAACATGTACCAAATTATTCAAATTAAAAGGTTTGTGCATGAAATCGTGTTAACTTCTTCTATCATTATTATACCTCTTGATACAGGACATACTGATAATGTTAAGGCACTTGTGGTATCCAGAGATGGAATGCAATGTGTCTCTGGTAGTAGTGATGGTTTAATAAAGGTTTGGAACTTAGGAACTCAAAGGTAACATGTTTTTCATTTACAAATAGTTTTTAAAGTTGGTTATTCATTTTAGGTGTACCCAAACTATTCGAGTTCACACTGACTCTGTTTGGGCCTTATTGGCCACAGAAAACTTTCATTATGTCATCTCTGGTGGTAAAGATGGAAAAGTAACTTTACATATAGGTGAATTAATACATATTAACATTAAATCGCTTTTCTATCTAATTGTAGGTCATAATGACAGAAATGAAAAATCCTCAGAACTCAATGATTGTGTGTGTTGAAGAGGCTCCAGTATTAAGACTGTGCTTTACAGCAGATCATCAGGCTGTTTGGGTAAAAACTTTTGGTCCTGTTCTAGTTTTTTATGATCTTAAGTAAAAATTACATTTAGGTTTCCACGTCAGAATCAAACATTAAATGTTGGAAGTTGCCAACTGATAAAAATTTTAAAGGTGAGACAAGTATGCCCACAATGCCAATGTCATTTATTCCTGGAGGAGCTGCAATTAAACAAGCTGTCGTTCTTAATGATAAAAGACATATAATTACAAAAGATACTGATAGTAATGTTGCCATTTATGATGTCTTACGGGTATTATGATGATGTTGATTACCGTAGTAAATTACGTGATAAATTGTTTGTTTCAGGCTAAAAAGGTGGAAGACCTTGGATCTGTTAACTTCCAAGAAGAAATCAAAAATCGATTCAAAATGGTCTATGTTCCTAATTGGTTCAATGTAGACTTAAAAACTGGGGTATGTTGCATTTTTGTCCTCTGATAACTCTTTCCTTTTTTAGTTTTACTTAAAAAGAAGGGTAATGGGAAGTCCTTATGATAAAGCTGGTTGTTTGTTGGATTAGTTCCCTGAATAATTTGTTTTACTATTCATTTTTAATACAGAAATGACTTCAATTTCCAATTATATTTCATTTTTGAAGATGTTAACGATTCATTTGGGCCAAGACGAAGTCGACTGTTTTTCTGCATGGGTTTCTGCAAGGGACGCTGGCCTAAAAGATTGTCCAGATCCAGAACAGAAAGTAAATTATGGTAAACTACTTCTTCAGGCTTTGCTGGAACATTGGCGTGGGGTTGAGACGTCCCAAGAAAACAAATTGTACTTCAGCATCCCCCCACACACTCCACTTATTTTTAGGTACAGGTACCTTACATCTACTTGTAATAAATTTGAACGTTTTTTTTTTTTTATTTCAGTGAAGTTGGTGGTCGAACTTTATACAGAATGCTTGTTGGAGACGCTGGTGGAGACACGGAAACGGCACTTTTAAACGAAACAGTTCCAAGCTGGGTAACGTCCAACTTGGAAGATAACTGCACTGGGAAATTTATAAAAATACAATTTTACCTTCAGCCACATTCCAGTGTTCCTTCTCACCTCCTAAAGCAAGACAGACTGAAGAAGGTAAGCACACATTTATTCTTTTCTTAATATTATTAATAATAATGTAATATTTGTGTATATAGCCGGATCGATTGGTTGCAAACGATTTTATACAATGTAGGAAAGTGGCGGAACATATTTTAGACAAATTATTAGGAGAAGGAACTGCAGGGTCTCCAGGAAGCGGAGATGCTGACACAGCATCCACAACTAATGGAATGACTGCAGATCAAATTGAACTACTATGTAATGACCAGGTAAATATGTTAAAAAGAAATCGATTTTCTTAAATATAAAAAAGTAACAATTAACCCTTACGATGGGGCCACACTTAATTGGACTCTGTAGCTATTAAACTAATATCTGTCCTTTTGATGCAAATAAAGAATAAAGTTATCCCCATCTTTTCCAGATGAAACAGTTTCAAAAATGTTTTTATTTTCATTGTAAGAGAGTTCCAAAGTGTGAAGTCAAAATTATTAAAATCGTGTCTGTGGTTTATTTATTTTTTTATTTTGTTTTAGGTACTTGACCCTTCAATGGATTTACGGACAGTGCAACATTTCATATGCAAAAATATACTGCAGTTTACTCTCAAGAATTTCATAGAAAAAACATCAATACCAAATTCATTCAACAGTAAAAATTTTAGACATTGATTAATAATCTAGTTTCCATTTTCTTCCCTATTTTTGCCCTTAAAATTGTAGCGTAGAAGCAAAGCCAGATAGGGTAAGTAAGTTGTTCTGACTTTGCTTTTACTACAATCAATTAATAATACTTCTTTCTTAAGTCCAATATGATAAACATTTATTGTATTACTTTCGATTTTCTTATAGAATAACGTTTCAATTAATTTTATTATATTTTANTAAAGGCAAAATAAAATTTTAAATTAAAATTAAACAGTAAATCATAAAAAATTTGCACTTCAAATAATCATTGAGCAAAAGGTTTATAAGAAAAATACTAAAAGCAGCAAAATTTTTCTTTTGCAAATGAATTAATTATTTGGTAGTTGATCTTTCTTGAGAAACTGAATTAAGTTTATTTAAAACTAAATATTTGTTTTTTCTAAATTTTCTTCTATCGATATAAAAGATATATTGTAATTTTGTAATTGTTGGACTCATTTATTCAGTCAATATATGTCCCTAACATTTTAAACCAGAGTTAAAAGTAGTTAAATGCAATGTACAACATTAAATATTTGTCTTAATCATTTACTAAAATCAAAATTCTGCACAAAAAAGTCATTCGAACGAATACAAACTTTTGGAATATGTAAATAAAATACTTGGGCTATATAAAATTAAAATACTTCAGTAGCAGCAAATACCCACTAGATGGAGACACACTCCCTACATTTTGAAATTGAAATTTATTTAATTTTCTGAATTTCATTATTGCTTGAATATTCCTATATTTTGTATTGCTTGAAAATTATAGTTTAACTGTGGATCTTTTATGAAGATAAGTTTATCTTATTTTTAATTATATTTCTTTGAATATACAGAGTGGCTCTTAAGAAAAAATATCTACATATATCCCCACATTTATAAAATCTCAAACAAAAGTTAAAGGTTTGTTGTTTTTGATTAAATAATTAAAAATTAGTGACAATCGCTTTTGTTTCCTTGGAGCTAGGTAAAGGGTTTGCAGGATGTGCTTGGAAATACTAATAATTAATTTTAGTATTAAGAAATTAGCATTAAATGATATTACAAAAGATGCAAACGAATTTCCTTGAAATATAAACTGTTACTGTCAAAAGTTTAAATGTCGTGTAATAAAATTACCTTGATATGCAATTAACTCCACTTTCATTTTATTTTTGATTTGCCGGTAATGTTAATGTAAAAATTTATATATATATTAAAACCCATCAAAATGGACTCCAATAGGAGGTCAAGTTTTAGAACAATACCTTCCGATGAACGCAGACTGAGTATATATGAACCTACTTCCAGTTCATTACTCAAGAAAACCGATTTTGAGACATATATCGAAAACAAGCGCCCGAACGGCAATGAAGAAAAAGCAAAATTAAAGGTAATAAGGGCGTTAAAACTCCCAATATACTGTGTTACTGGTCCACACTTTTCTGGAAAGACAGTATTAACTGAAGCCATGGCAGAAGCCACCGACTATTATCTTATTTCTTTTGAAACGTGTCTCAAATACGAATTAGAAAACAGTTCAAAACGTGAAGGAGTCGTTCAAAAAAATTTGAATAATCCGTTCAATCTTCCAGACAAATTGGCGGTAGAAATTGTAAAGGAGAATTTACTATCCACTTACGAATATAGTAACGGTTACATTGTAGATGGATTTCCAATGAACCTTAATCAAGCCAAAATTTTTGAAAGTAAGGTGTGTCCTATAAACGCTGTGGTTTGTTTGACGATGCATTTGGATGCATTTTTAACTAGGAAAGTTGCAAAAGAACCTCATGTAAACCTCAATCTTCTCCGAATACGCCATGTTAAAGCCTCCAAGTCCATAAAAGGTCTCTACGAATTTTATGCACGAAAGAAAAAGGCATATATGTTGCATTCTAATTATCCTCCTGAGAGTGTCGCTTTTCGTGTTATTGAGAATCTCAATGATTTTCATGGATTTCGATCGAAGGCTATTCAAATGAAAAATATAGCAGAAACAAATTATAACATCAAATAGAAACCACAGTATGGGAATTATGTTAGAAAACCAGTATTATTTAAATAAAATTTCATAATCGGATGACTTTAATGTTTATATTCCTTAACACCATTATTTACTTTGAGAATTTTAATCACTTTTGCTTTCCATTTCTTCCACTGTATCATACATCAACAAAAATATTACTTGAGTGGATTACATTACAAAAACACTTCAGATTTCCAAATGAAAAATGCTTTGCACTAACAGACCAAACGCAACAGAATTGATAATACTTTTAAAACAGTTAAGAGTTACTGTTGAACCTAAATTATTTATTAAAAGTCGATAAACCAAATACCTACATCATTTTTCATAAAAATGTTTCCCTTTTTCCTTCCTTGAATAAATTCACTATTAGCTAATAGCATATTTGTAACTTTGTGTAATATGTCTCGTTACTACGTAACGGTAACCATGGACAATCTCTTAAACATTGATCACATTATATATTTTGAAAGCACGAACTATAGTAAGTAAAAAAAAGGCGATGAGTAATTTTCAAACTCGTTTTTTTGTAAATGCAGCAGGTAATTAGTTTATTATTTCATCATTTTCTTTGTTCTAAACAAACGTTGATCAACAGGTTTTCATCTTGGGTTCAAAGTGGAAGAAGACGAATGGGAAAAGAGTACCGAAAACTTAAACTGTTTAACCCAATTTTTAAGTCAAGGTGACATTTTGTGTTTGTACGCAACCCTTGACAAAAATAAAGGGAAAAAACTTAAGTTTGAAAATAAGGTCAGCCATCTCATAATAATATAATCTGAATTCAATAATTGCACTTTTTAATACACTTACCAAAACTTTTAACGGTACCACCAGATATCACAAATCGCACATCTTCGTAATCGCCTATAAATAAAAAAAGAAATAAATTTACTGAATAGGTATATAAAACAAATATTTTTTTAGATGAATATGTCTGAGGATAATCCAGAAAAGGTTGTAGTATTCTACAAAAGTAGCCCAATTATCATTACTGATGACAATATGTTCATGGTACAAACGGTGGCTGTACAGGGAACTCCGACTACTGCCTTGTACCATGCACTTAGTAACGTTTTTGTTCCCCTTTTCAGTCAGGTTCGAATTTAATATAAATGTACCTATTATAATTAAAACTACTATACGTGGTGTCAATTTTAGAACAACACTACCTCCACAAATACAATTGTTCAAAAACAATTAGCCAATCTTCAGATCGGACTTCGTAATTTAGCTAACATTACCAACGACGAAAATTCTAAGCAAGGAAATGAAAATGAAGTGCTGACTGGTAATTACTGTCATTTCTTGTATTTTGGACGATGTAATGCTATCTTTTATTATTTGTGATTTTAGTTATACAAAATTTAGATCACGAGCTTGAGTATTGGAAGAATAAATCGGAAGCTTCTGCTACGAAAAAGGATATTCAAAAGTGTTTAGACGTTAGTGGCATTATAGAACAACTTGCAGAAAATTTTAGGTATTATTTTTGAATAAATATGCCTTTTGAAGCTATATTAAGTATCTCAGTGTTTAAAATAACTTTATCAATATTTTGGAAACTTTAGGTTCCTTTGCTATCAATCTTTAAAAAGTTTTCACTTTATTTATCTTAAAATAACAAGTTTTTCCACCCTAACAGTCCTGTGAGCGAGTGGTCAAAATTCACTTTTGTGAACAATTTGTTTAATCACTTTCTTTGTGTTAAAAATTGTTTGAAAAAATAAATTTAAAAGAATTGTTTGTAAATAGGTATGCAACACATCGTACACTTCAGCATAAGAAATTGCTGATACTAAGTTTCATTTACGTAATAATACTTTGCCCTGTGAATTAAAGCAAACGAAAGTAAAGTTTCAAAAAATATATAAATTAATCGTTGGACAAACAGGGAGATCCTTCAATCAAAGGATTACAGAACACAGGAAGAGCTATACTAATGAGAAAGCTGATTCTACATATGCAGAACATTTATTTAAAGAGAGACACACATTTAATGATAATTTTCAAATTTTAAAAGAATTGCCAAAAAGCNTTAATAAATATAATAAATTATTAAATATTTTGCTAAACGATCAAACTGATGTAAATGATTCTTCTTTATTAAATTTATATTTGCCTTCAAAAACTTAAATTCTTACCTTATCGCTCCCTTTCGTTGTTCCCAACCCATAAAATTTGTAAACTTTTAGTATTTCAGCTAATTTTTTAACAATTTTAATCACAATATCTTGACCTGAAGAAGCCAATGTTTTAGTAAAACAATTTTGAAACTTTACTTTCGTTTCCTTTAATTTATTTATCCTTAATATCCTAATCAACAGTAAATAAATGCTTCATTAAATATTTGCAATGATTTGTTTTGTTGTATTGGCTTTTTGAATTGTTAGGGTCCTGGAGGCTTTGCCCCTTCCCGAAATCGAAGACATTCTCGAAAATGCTCACAGTAGCTTGGACGATCTTTGGAGACTTGATGTTCCCTATCCAAAAGCTAGAATGCAGCATCTGATGGATCTAATTTGTACGTTATGTCTCAGAATATATCATAATAATCAGTTAATTGTTAATTCACGCGTCGATTTATATCTTTAGCTTTCGACTTGGTAAAATGTTTATCAAAACATGTGAAAGATTCGAACGTTTGGTCGGAAGATTTTATGTCTGTACTTGAAACATTGAATTTATGCATTAACACCGGCGAACATTGGTTGACTACATGCAAACAACTGACTGAAATTTATTGGCCCAATTATTCGTTACATGTTTGGAAAGGAAAACCACATGTTCCAAGCAATCTACAAGCACTTGTCGATAGAGTAAAAGAAGTACGAATATAGTATAAAATGGGAGTCAATTCCAATCCTCTAGGAGTATTTCTAATAACTTTCTCAATCTTCAAAACATACTTTATTATATTATTTGATTATTCTAGAAGATTCAGAAAGATCAAAATCTTCTCTTTTCATTGTACCATTCAAACAAATCATTTTAGGTATTGAATGTCCGCACTGTCCATAGACAAATCGTTCGGCTTTTGACTGCATCTGAAGTGGAGGACTTAAAAACGAACGAAACATTCAAACCGTTTCAGGGTAGATTTCAATCACTATGATTTTCACCTTTGAAGATTGAAAGTAATCATTTTCAGACGTTGAATATCTGCGCACAGATCCTTATACAGAAGGTCAATGGAAAACAGCAGTTAAAAAATT
This sequence comes from Agrilus planipennis, assembly GCF_000699045.2. Lineage (NCBI taxonomy): Eukaryota > Metazoa > Arthropoda > Insecta > Coleoptera > Buprestidae > Agrilus > Agrilus planipennis. Next base: position 403,340 of record NW_020438979.1, on the reverse strand, counting down.
TGAGTATCTCTTTCAACCTGCTGAACAAAGGGTTGCAACAAAATTAAGGAAGCAGCTCTCAGATACAACAGCTAACACTCAACAGGTATTGGAATTACTTGTACCATTCAAGCCCCAATTTTGATACCCGATGTCGCTTTTAGCTTTTGCACGAATGCTCTCGATATTGTGAACTGATAAGCAGGCCAATCGTTAAACAAGTTTTGCAAAATGAAAGACAGTATTTACTTTCGGTGTCGAAAGACTACCTAAAAGAATTGGCTGCCCAAATGACCTCAGACGTTAGACCAGATTTTGACAAATATAACACATCACAAACTGTTGCTGAAATAATGAACTTGAGACAGTTAGAACTTAAGGTAATTCCTCATTATATTAAAATGAAACAATAGCGTTCTTTTGTCTTACTTAAAGGTACAAAGAGTTGATGGTATAAGCGATAAATTACTGAATGATTTACATGGGTATGACGAACTTAAGCAAGCTACAAAGCAGTTAACAAAAGAAATAAGAGAACAACATTCAGATCTTTTCGATTCCTGGACCAACGACATTTATACTAGTATAAAAAGTAACCATTTAAGGTAAAAGAAGAACTAGACTAGTTCTTGTGAATGAGAAAGGGTTCAAAGTAAGTGCAATACTGTTTTAAGCTTAAAAGAAACCGATCCAGTGGTCCAATTTTCAAAAGATAAAATGATGGAAGTTAATTATTCTCCTCGCTTGGTGGTCCTAATAGGAGAAGTTCGTCAGTTAGCCTCGTTCAACTATACCATACCAGACAGTATCATAGAAGTGGCAGATCTTGCCAGCAAGTTCATGAGACACGCTCGAACATTGGAACAAGTAAATCGCCCAAGTCATGATTTCGAATAGCTGTAGCAATTAAGCACGATTTTTATTAGATAGCTAATTTTCACAATACCATCGGTGACCGAATGATACCTTCCCAAAGACCAATGATGTTAGCAAGCGCGGTGGCTCTTTCAAAATTGGTTCAAGACCAAGAAGTTGTCACGTGGAGCGACGTAAAATCTGTCGAAAAGTACGTGAACATATTAAAGAATGCCGTGGAAAAACTATCCGATGAAAATGATCTTCTCACAGATTATCATAGCAAAATAAAGGAAAAGGTTTGAATCTTTTATCAACCGCTTGGTAAAAAAATCCATGATTTGATTCAAAAACTTTTTTAAGATCGCGGATCTGGAAGATGTTGATCTTATTAAGCAATTTCATAAATGGAAAGATGCCTTAAAGTTCGTCCAAAATATAGTCAACCAAGTCCAAACTAAAGGTTTCCAAAATATGGCCACGTGGAAGACGGATATTGATAAGCAGCTTGCAACTGTCCTGGAAAAGAAATACATCCAAAGTTTCGATACACTTCATCTTTATTTGCCGGAGATACACGTGGACTTGGCTTACAGAAATAATGAATTACAATTTTCCCCTTCTGAAGAAATTCTAGAAGAGAAATACAACCAGCAATTGAAAAGATTTATGGATCTCCCTAAGAAACTCACGGGAGTGTCAGAGACAGTTTCGGGAAATGTTTTTGCAGAAATTGTGGAGAGGTTGATACAACTAGTCAATTTAAAACGTGTTAAATAATTGATTGTAATTTTGTAGGAGCAAAGAACATTTGGATATTATTAATAAGCATAAAAATGATTTGTTCAAGCAACTTCAAACCGTTAAAACTCATTGGAAGTCTTGGCTAACCCTCGATGGATTGGATACTTCTCAGCTTAAATCCTGGCAACAGTGGGACATTCAATTTAGAGCATCAAAAACTTTTGGGCAAGAAATTGCTAAACTTCCAAGGTATATTTTTCTTTTTCATTCATTTTAAATGTGCATTGTATTGTATTATCTAACAATTCCTTTATGTGGCCTTTTAGTAGTGAAGAAAGAGTTGGTTGCTTTATAGTGGGCCTATCATGGTTAAGAATGGATTTGGAAAATCATAATAGAAACCATTGGTCTCAACTTACAATCAGTTTGAAAGATTCTATTGCCCAGGACGTTTTTAAATTGCAACAATACATTGACTCTTCAACAGCCAACCTCCACAAACAACTTTTGACAATAGAACAATTTGGTGAAGCAGATTTAGGGTTCTCAAAGATTTTAAATGACAAACCAGAGGTAAAAGAGTTTTCTAAAGGTAACGTTCGCTCATTTTTGTAACTTTCGCAAATGCAGATGGAAAACGTTCTGCAAGAAGTTCTCCAAAAGTGTAAAACTTTGTCGAGTTGGACAAGGGAACAAGTGGATTCGGTTAACAGATTGCAAACTGCCTGGGAGAGATTAGAAAGCTTATTAGAAAACCACGAACACATTATTACACGCCAGGCAAGTTAGGAAAATTACGACCAAAATACAAATACTACAATCTTTCTATTTCTCTTTGCAGATAGAAACAATGAAGATCACTTTGAATGTTACTAGAGAAAACCTAATGCATGACTTACAGCGGTTTGAAGCAAAATGGGAACAAGTTAAAACCCATCCTGGAACTGATCAAAACAACATGGACAGTCTCAAAACTTATTTGGACAAAATTAAAGAAAAGAGATTACAATGGGACGAGTTAACACAAAAGAAAGACGCTCTGTTGTGAGTATATCTCTGTATCACTAAAACCAGTGTCGATTTATTTCTCAATTGTATTTATGCATACAGAAATGAGTACTTGCGATTGAACATGGAGCCACCGGTTATTCCAATTTTCGATGAGGTTGAAGCTGATTTGAAACAGCAGGAAGATCTATGGAAACCTTTTGAAGAATTCTCTTCAGGCATACATTAGCATTACCTTATAGTTAAATGATTTCTTCATAAACTAATTTCTAGAAATCAACCAACTTATGGACGAAGAGTGGATCGTATTCAGGAAGAAAATATACCGCTTGGAAGAGTTTCTAAACAAATGGGATACAGCGCTCACGACAATGGAAAATCCTTCACCAGCTCTACAAATAGAAATAGAGAAATACACTGTAATTGTCTTTAAATCCCTTAAACTCACTTAAATTTTCATTTATTTTTACATTAGGAAGTAATACCAATTCTCCAATATTTAAGAGGTGAGTATTTCACCGACAAACATTGGTCAGAAATTTTTGCTTTATTGGGAATTCCTCAAAAACCAATTGACGCAATTTGTCTACGAGATTTTCTAAACGTAGCCCAAAAGATCGTTGAAGAAGGGTCAAAACTGCAGGTTTAATCAATAGTGTTCGATAGATACCTCTATATTATCGTTTGGAATTTGTAGATGATATCGAAAAAAGCAGCAAGTGAAATTGTTGTGCGACAGGCATTGTCAGAACTTGAATTGTGGGATTTCCAAACAAGATTCGCTCTGACTCTACACACTGATTCCAAACGAGTCAATTTGATGCTAATAAAAGATTTCAAAGATATACTTAATAAAGTTTGTTGCTAATGAATAAATTAATAAAGTAAGTGTACATTTAAGTACATAAATACTTTTAGATCGGAGACAATCAAAGTCTACTGCAATCCGTTAAAAACTCATCAGATTATGAAACCTTTTCTGAAAGGATAACATCATGGGAAAGTCGACTCATTGACTTGGATCGTTATATAACATCTTTAGCGCAAATTCAGAGAAAGTAAACCAGTGGGTTGTTTGTAAAAATCTCGTTATAAACTACAATCTGTTTGTAGATGGTTGTATTTGGAACCAATATTTGTAAGCGGCACTTTAAGTCAAGAAAAGGGCAGATTTAATAGAATTGATAAAGATTTTCGACGAATTATTACCTTTATCGAAAAAGAACTTAAAGTTACTTCATTACTTAAATTTCCAAATATTGGAAGCACCCTAGAAAATTTACAGGAACAACTTACGAAGTGTCAACACAGTTTGGATAAATTTCTCGCTGTAAGATTTTCAGACCATCATCATCGTAAGGTCGTCAGTCCTAAGACTGGTTGGACACGCACCTCCACTCTTTCCTATACTGAGCTAATCTTCGCATTTCTCTAAAACTAGAACATCCCACATCCTTAATTATTTGTGAACAGTAATCTAATCTAATTCTACTCTACTCCTTCTAACTTCTGTTTTTGCTTCTAATATGTCTCTGACTAGACCTTCATGCCTGAGAAGGTGTTCTTCCAATCTATCTCGCCTATTTATTATTGACTTCCACGGAGTTCTCGTTTCTCCTAGTCTTTCTAATACCTCTTCATTTCTAACCTTTTCTATCCACTGTATCCTCATCATTCGCGTGTAACCCCACATTTCACATACACCTTTAACAATCTTTTTTGAATTTCTAAATTAATCGTTCGCGAGCATGGAAGTGACTTCTTTTTATTGATGGCAACTCGACCATACACTATCCTCTTCTTTAAATCCCTACTATTCCTTCCATCCTGACTTATCTGACTTCCTAGATTCTTAAATCAGCCACTTCTTCGACTTTTTCGTCATTTTATTTAAAGCTATCTCTAACTCCACCTTCCTTGATGCTGATACTGCTATATTTCAGACCATAATTTTATCACCCGTCTATAGTCACTCTCAACATATTTTCAGGAAAAAAGAAAGAGATTTCCCCGATTTCTTTTTTTGAGTGACGATGACCTCCTAGAGATCGTCGGTCAATCGTCAAAAGAACACGTCATCCAATCGCATTTGAAAAAACTATTTGGTGGTATAAATTCAATTAAATTGGACGTCGATAATAAAAACATTATTGCCATGTGTTCCCTTCAAGGAGAAACTGTAATTTTGAATCAACCCGTAGATATTAATCAGCCTGTTGAGGTATCTATTTCTTCCTAAAAGGAAACGTCTTCATGTTTATACAAAAGTCACACGTAACTTGTAGGATTGGCTCAACAGTTTAGTGAAAGAGATGCAAATTACACTCAGGTCGCTTTTAACACGTTGTTTATCAGAAGGAGAAAATGCAAATCCTGCAAAGTATCCATCACAAATCCTTTGCTTGTCCAACAGTATTACGTTCACGAAACAGTGTGAAAAAGCCATTGCCGATATGGCTTTGGTCCCCCTATTGGGCAGCTACAAGGTACACAATCGTCCGTTATTAAAAACTAATTCTTTTATCAAATTGATGTTTGACATTTCAGTCCCAACTAGTCCATTATAGTTCGCTAAATTTCAATAGAAATAATCAAAGTAACGAAAACAGCGGTTCCGATGTTTTGGAACTAAAACTCAAAACACTTTTAGTTGACACCATACATAACGTGTCTGTTATTGAAGAATTGATAGCAGATAACGTTGCCAAAGATAATGATTGGACGTGGAGGAAACAACTTAGGTAAACCATAAGTAACACCTTTCTGTTTTGGAGTATTTCATGGGATGTCCCTTGAACTTTTGCTTACAGATTTTATTCAGATACATCTGGAAACGTAACTGTAAAAATGGTAAATGCAGAATTTGAATATTCGTACGAATATCTGGGTAATCAACCAAAACTGGTGCAAACATCACTGACGGATAAATGTTTCTTAACTTTAACCCAGGTTAGCATGCATTTAATTCGGGTTAGTAACTGATGTAACTGAATGTATCGAAACAAATTATTATTGTAGGGGATGCATCTGGGTTTAGGGGGAAATCCTTACGGGCCAGCTGGGACTGGGAAAACAGAAACTGTTAAAGCTCTGGGTTGTCTTTTAGGACGTCAAGTTCTCGTGTTCAACTGTGATGAGGTGCCATATCTATGCGGTAAAATAGCCATGTTTACCATTTAAAAACTTTTAGACAATTGATGCGACATCGATGGGGAAAATTTTATTCGGACTGGTTCAGTGTGGAGCATGGGGTTGTTTTGATGAGTTCAATCGTTTAGACGAGGTCACATTGTCGACAATATCTATGCATATACAGTCCATACAAAATGCCCTTTACCACAAACAAAACACTGTAGCCATGTTAGAGCAGGAGGTTCAAGTAAATAAGCACAGTGGCATCTTCGTCACCCTAAATCCTGCCGGGGAGGGATATGGTGCCAGAAATAATCTACCCGATAATTTGAAGCAGCTATTTAGACCAATTGTAATGACCCAACCTGACCATGAGGATATTGCCAAGACCTTGCTGCATTGCGATGGTTTTAAACATGCCAACGTTTTAGCAAAGAAAATTGTAGAAATTTATAACTTGTCAAGGTAAGTCAAAATTGTCTTTCTTTTTATTGGACAGTGTGAAAATTTCTTAAAAACATTTTAGCAATCTTCTAAGCAAACAACAGCATTACGATTGGGGTCTTAGGGCCCTGAAGACTGTTTTGCTAAGTTGCGGCGAATATATAAGACAATATCATACGAATGAAGAAATCGGAACGGTCAACCTGGAAAAAGAACTTGAATTTGCAGTGCAATCTTTACGTAAAAACACTTTATCTAGACTAACATACGCTGATAGTGTAAAATTTGAAGCATTGTTAGCCGACGCATTTCCAAACACTCACATCGAAAGCACAGGGCATGAAGAATTCCTTAAGGCCCTTGACGAGTCATATAACGAACTAAAGTATCAAATAAACGAAAGACAGGTTGGTTAATATTCAAATGTTTTTTTATAATTTACTAAAAATTCTAAATAACTACGTCAATTTTTGTAGATAAATAAATGCATAGAATTTTATGAACAACTGAAGCAGAGAATGGGTGTGGCTTTAGTGGGTCCCTCAGGATCTGGTAAAACGGTCGTTCGGACTTTAGTGTTTCATGTGAGCATGGTTTTAATAATAATCATAAGGAAAATGAAAGATCATCTTAATGTTTTAGGCATTGAACAAAATGGGGAACGTGTTAAAGCAAACAACATTTAATCCGAAAGCAATAAATAAAACACTACTTCTAGGGAAGATTGATACCGACACCAGACAGTGGATGGATGGCGTTTTGACCAGTTGCAGCCTGCAAGTGACCTCTGAACCACCAGGTATACATATTATTGGTTCTGCCAGCATTACTCAACATGTATGTTGTCCACATTAAAATTGCCGCTTCTACATTCCAAAACCACTTCTGAAAACATTTCTGTTTCATTCTAAAAATCATGACGAAATCCCACAGTCACGAATAGAAAATTAAACAATAATCATGAAATAAAGTTCCACGGTTTTGTTATTTTGTCTTTCCATTCTATTCCACTCAATTTCATTGTTTCTTCATATAGAGTGTCAGTCTCCATTAATATCTTCATCATCATCATAAGGTCGTCAGTCCTAAGACTGGTTGGACACGCACCTCCACTCTTTCCTATCCTCAGCTAATCTTCGCATTTCCCTAAAGCTAGACCAAGCCACGTCCTTAACTATTTGCGAACAGTAATCTAATCTAGGTCCACCTCTACCCCTCCTAACATCCGTTTCTGGCTCTAATATGTCTCTGACTAGACCTTCATGCCTGAGAAGGTGTCCTACTAACCTATCACGCCTATTTCTTATTGACTTCCATATAGTCCTCTGTTCTCTTACTCTTTTTAATACCTCTTCATTTCTAACCTTCTCTATCTACGGTATCCTCATCACTCGCCTGTAACACCACATTTCAAACACTTCTAACCTTTTCTTTTTCGCCGAGACCACTGTCCATGTTTCGCACCCGTACAGCGCCGTGCTCCAAACATACACCTTTAACCTTTTTCGAATTTCTAAATTAACCGTTCGCGAGCATAATTTTTCGTCTCCTTTCTTTATATTCGCTCTTTCCCTACTTTTCCTTCCCTTGCATACCAGTATTTTAGTTTTACTTTTATTTATTTTCATACAGTACTGATCTGTCAGTACCGCTTCCATTTTATTTAAAGCTATCTCTAGGTCCTCCTTGCTAGATGCTAATACTGCTATATCATCTGCAAATCTAAGCATACTAATCTTTTGCCCTTGCACATCTATCCCTACAGTTGTACTGTCTTTAATGATGTTGATGGCGTCTTCGATGTATAGATTAAAAAGTAGCGGTGACAGTGTGCATCCCTGTCTGACTCCCTTCCTAATATTTACTTCTCTACGTTGCAGCCCTAGCTCTATAACTGCCTGTTGCTCTTTATACAAACTAAGTATCACTCTTCTATCTTTGCAACTCATCCCTACATTTTTAAGTATATTTAACATCATCAATATCTTATCAAATTTCTATACCCTCTTCGACGTGCATCTTGGCATTCATATGTTTTTAATGTCCTCATTTCCAGACACCTGGTCGTGGATAGTATGTGATGGTGATATTGACCCTGAGTGGATAGAATCGCTAAATTCAGTTCTAGACGACAATAGACTTTTGTCGTTACCTTCGGGTTGGCAAATAAAATTTGGGCCAAATGTTAATTTTGTTTTTGAAACCCATGAGCTGAGCCATGCTTCTCCAGCAACTGTTTCTAGACTTGGTATCGTTTTACTTAACGAAGAGGACTTCACTGTGACAAACTACTTGGACGGAATTGTGAACAGTCTGGAGGATGATGTTGGAGATCTTTTGAAACATTATATCCCTGAGTATTTCTATAAAGGTGGTTGTCAATATATATACATCGGTTTGCTGTCTGTTTTTAATTATTGTCTCAACATTTTTAAGCTTTTGATTGGGCAAAAGATGAGGGTAAATTCCCCCTTTCGAAATCAAATTTGTCAATTGTAAAGACTGCCTTCCAACATCTCTACGACGCCAAAACGAAAACTCAATTTTTGGTTGGATTGTTGAACGGTCTTGGAAGTCAATTGTCTAGAGATTGCAGAAACGTATTTATAAAACAGGTAGAATTTTTACAGTATTAAAAATAAAACAGTTTTAGACGAAATTAATAAAATTTGCAGGTATTTGATTCGTTTGGAGAAATGTGTCCAAATCCTTCACACTTTCTTCTCTACGATGAACGCTCGGATAACATAGAAAGCTACGATACAGACGTAGACATTACATTTTCTGAAAAACATATAGAAGACATTCCCCTTGTTAAAACTGCTTTAATAAATCATAGTTTAGATCTTCTGAGGAAATGCCTTACACCAGGAGAAGAGAGACATTTTCTGCTGGTGGCTGAACACGGTTCTGCCAAATCGTATGTTTCATCGTCTTTTTCCTAAAATGTATTTTTAATTTTTCCACTTCAGAGGGATAATGTTGTTACTATTATTTTAGACTTATTATAGAACAATTAATTAAAGAAAGAAGCGATTGGGAAATGGCTACAATTCACTGCAGCGCTTATGTTACTCCCGAATATGTTTCTTACAAGTTATCTCAGGTACTCTACGTATAAAATAATAAATAAATAAT
>NW_020438979.1:329020-393801 GCF_000699045.2 Agrilus planipennis | reverse complement strand
AGTGGACCTTGTTGGAGCATACGTAATCCTAAAATGTAGCATCGTACTACAGATGGCGTTTACCGCGCCATTTGTGGTATTTTCTAAAACGCGCTGTTAAGACAGCAGGTAAAAGTTGGTCTGTGTTCTGTCGGAGCTGTCTGCGAGGCGGTGATGAGATCCAAAAAGATCGAAATTGCGATCCGCGACTGGCAGTTTCGACGGAATACAGACCACTTCGAATTATTTTATTCGGATATTTATATTCTTCAATGTTTCAGATGTGTATGATGATATCGAAATCAAACAAACGAATTTATAAACCAAACAAAGGAAACCTAGTGCTTTATTTCAAAAATTTGCAATTACTGAAGAACGATCGGTGGGGTACCAATATTCTAATAACATTTTTACAACAGGTAACAGAATAAATCGCAAACGAAATGAGCAAATATTTTTTCATTGCATCCCAAAAAACACTAGGCTTTGTAGATATCGTTCGATAAGGGTTGAAAGAGAGACGTTTCCGACAGATTCGAAGAAACTTTCTCTGCCATCGACAGTTTCTTTTCTAGATCGTTTATTTTTACTTGACTTTGTAAAATTTTTGTTTTCAGTTTCGCAACTTCGCCGATATGAACCTTTTCTCTTTTCGTAAGTTGCTCCACAAATTCGTTGATTTTTTTCTGAGTATCTTCAACGTAGGTCTTATTCTTCTCCTCCAAATTGTTCAAGTTGCTTTCGTATTTTGTGGCTTGCGAGAGTAGAACATCTTGGTTCTTCTGGAATCCAAAGATAATTGTTTTCGCTCTCTCGTATTTCTCCAGCAAATCGTTGAAAGCAAACTCGAGACAAGCCAAATGCTTGCACACCAAATTCTTTTCCTCCTCCAGTTTCAAACATCTGGAAAGCAAGTTTCCCAACATCTTTTCGTAGTCGTTCAATAAATTGTTTATGCCTCCGATGTCGCTCAGTTGCGACAATCTGTCTTCCAACTCTTTGTTTTTGAGTTCTAGCTTTGTGTTGTCGCCTTTTAATTTATCAATTTCTTCTCTGAGTTTTTGTACTTGATTGAGGTTTTCTGTTGCACCAGCTGCGCTAACTTCTAACAGAAAATTATCCTTTTCCTTTAGTTCTTTCTGTAAGGTGGTTATGAGCAAGTCTTTATCCCTCATCAACATCCTAAATCTGCTGGAATCACTTGCAATGATGTCGCGAGACGATATTGATCCTAAATCTTTCAATGGAGATACTTCCTTCACGTGATGAATCAACTGAAAATGATTTACTAATATACAACATTCGACAGTTTATATCTATTACAACATATACCTTCATAAAATCCATAATAATAATTGATCTTTTAGTTGATATGTTATAAAGGATTTTATGATTCAAATTTGGAATGGATTGAGTTGGAGAATTTCGTGATCGCTGGCTCTTTAACACCGACGAAGGACTTGACAACGAGATTTACGTCACTCTTCAACATCTACTGCATTGAGTAAGTAGTAATCAACTGGATACATTTCACTTGATATTTTGTTTGACATTGACAAACTTGTCATAAGAATCCTTCTACTAGCAACAGCCTCCTTGGTGTATCATAATTTCAAGCATATCTGCTCTCCTCTTCAATCTCCAAAATCAAATCTTCCTCCCATATATCACTTTATAATCCTTGAATCATTAATAACTTTGTCTATTTTATGTGAATGATTATAAAATGTATTATCCATTCTATAGTCCACCTTCTAAAGACGATCTTCAGTTGATATTCTTGAGTTATATGAATTTTGGAATAGAAACTTTATTCCAAAAAGGTCAACGATTTTCCAAGATCAACATTTCAAAACTGGTTTTTGCAATGTTGAATATCTACTACAAGGTACTTTTACATAAAACTGTAGTCTTTTGTTTTTGGATTTTATTCTTTTTCTTTGACTGTAGATGCAGGAACTTTTCGCTGCTTCCGAATATCAGTATTACAGTTTCAGTCCTCACGATTTAACCAAATGGTTCAGCAACATTTGGAGTTACAAATATAATGACGACGAAAATGTCGAAAATGGGCTTTTAGAAGTAAAATAGTCAATAATGCAGTCCATATTATTATCCTCGCACTATTTTTTTTTATTGTAGACTGTGGTTTATGAGGCTCAAACAATTTTTAGAGAAAAACTTTTAAGCAATGAAGAAAAACAAACGTTTGACGCTATTTTAGGGGAAACTTTTGAACATCTTGGCGCGAACCGAGAGTTTTTGAGAAATGTTAACAGCAGATTTTATGTTCCTTTTAAACAGGTGTTGGTAAATCAAAAGAGAAATCGTCTTGCTCGAGTTACCAAAGAAGAATGGACAGAGTCAGTAAAAAAGGCAATTAGACAGTACGGTAATTAATAACATTTTGGTCATTTAAAATACATTTGGACATTGATTTCCTTTTTCGTTTAATACTGTAGAAAACGACGAAAAGATCCTGAATGTTTCAATAACACCAGAACTTCTTTTTGTATCGTCAATTGTTGCTAAATCTCTTTCTGAGCCTTGTGGAAACATTCTTCTAGCCGGATCTTCTGGTAGTGGAAGGAAATCCTCGGCAAAAATTATTTCTGTTTTACAATCGGCAAAACTTGTTTGTCCAATTTCATCAACCAAATCGTCGTTTTGTGGTGATCTCAAAATGGCAAGAACTATTCATTTCTTTATCATTACCTTTTAACTTTTACATATTACGTATTCAGGCAATGCAATTCGTAGGAGTCGAAGATCAACCGTTGTATCTTTTAGTAGAAGATTTTTTACTTCAAAATGCAGAGATTTTAAGTATCCTTAATGTCCTTATGCAGTCTGGAGAGGTATAATCTATATTTATTGACTAAATTACCTTTGTAATATTAATTTGATTGGACGTATAGGTGCCAGGTTTATTTTTACCTGCTGAACTTGAATCCATTACCTCTGGTCTACGAGATGACTCAAATAATTCGAGTTTCGACGGAAATTTAGCCCAATATTTTGCTCAAAGTATTTCAGTAACACTATCACATTAAAATTGAAATGTTTAAAATCGTATTTTTAAGGGGTCTTGAACAATCTTCATTTTATAATCTGTTTGGATGCAGACAATCACGAATTGACGAGCATATTCCAATCTTGTCCAGCGTTAGTCCAACGGTGTTATATCATGTGGTTACCAAAATGGACACAAGAAACAATGCAAAATACACCAAATGTTCTGATAGACAAGTGATTATATTATTTATTACGGTTTTAATGTGAAGAGATAATAATTATTTCAAATATTTCAGCTATAACGAAAAGCTAACATTACAATCAAACAAAGTAGAAAAGATTCACTATTTCTTTGACATCCACAAAGTAGCAGAAGAAATAGAAAATTCTCCTTTCCACTACGTAACCCTTATAAGAACATACATTGACTTGTATACTGAAAATTTGGAAACTATTTTAAGACAACAGAAAAAGTTGCAGGTGGGTATCGCTCCATTAAGAAACGATTTTTCTTTAATTTGCAAATGTCTTCCGTAAGGGGGGAGTGTCTAAATTAAATGAAGCCAAAAACGTGGTGAGAGAATTGAAACTAAAAGCAGCGCAACAGCAAGAAATTCTATCAGAAAAACAGGCCAAAGCCAATTCAGCTTTGGACATGATCAGCAACACCATGAAGAACGCCAATGACCAGAAAAAGGAAATGGAAACTTTAAAACAGCACACGCAGGAAGAGAGCATTAAATTGGCAAAACGGTACTAATTTAGAAATAACAAAATGCCTTTTCTTTCACTTATGAATGCGTATAGGAAGCAAGAAATAGAAGAAGAATTGGCAGAAGTGAAGCCGCTCATAGAAGAAGCAAGAACCGCAGTGGGAAACATAAAATCTGAAGCACTATCGGAAATTAGGTCGCTGAGAGCACCCCCGGATGTGATTAGGGACATACTTGAAGGTGTTCTACGTCTAATGGGAATCCAGGACACTTCCTGGAACAGCATGAAGAATTTCTTGTCAAAACGTGGTATCAAAGAAGACATAAGGTATTTGGAAAAAATCATAGAAATACTAATGTATCTGATTGGTTCTTTAATTATTAGGTCGTTTGACGCCAGTAGAATCTTGCCAGAAAACAGACAAGCTGTAGAACGTTTAATGAACTTGAAGAAGGACTCGTTCAATTCAAAACTCGCGAAACGTGCTTCGGTTGCAGCAGCGCCTCTGGCCACATGGGTCTCAGCGAATGTTCGATACTCGGTTGTTTTGGACAGCATCAAACCGTTGGAAAGAGAGCAGTACAAATTGCAAAAGTAAAACAACTGAAACAGTAACAAATGTCCCGTACACAAAACAAAATCTAACGTCTTTTCTAAATTTTTTTCAAGGAATTTAGATAATGCCGAGTTTCAATTGGAAGGTCTCAGTGCTGGTTTGACAAACGTGGATGCCGCGGTGGCCAAACTTAAAGAGCAATTGTCGACTTATACCAGAGAAGCTGCCGAAATTGAAATAAGCTTGAAAGCTGCACAAGAAACATTGGACAATGCTGAAGGTCTCGTTGACAAGCTAACTGGTGAATACGAGCGATGGCAGGAACAGGTACGACTAAATAATTGTCCAAGATCATAAAAATAGCAAAATATTTTGAATTTTCTCATCATCATCATAACGTCGTCAGTCCTAAGATCGGACACGCACCTCCATTCCTTGCTATCCTGAGCTAATATTCACATTTCTCTAAAACTAAAACGTCTTAAATCCCTAACTATTTGCGAACAGTTATCTAATCTAGGTCAATCTCTATTCCTCTTAAACTCCTGTTTCTGCCTCTAACATGTCTCTGACTAGACCTTCATGCCTTAACAGGTGTCCTACTAACCTATCTCGCCTATTTCTTATTGACTTCCATAGAGTCCTCGTCTCTCGTATTCTTCATTTCTAATCTTCTCTTTCCACGGTATCCTCATCATCCGCCTATAACACCACATTTCGAAGGCTTCTAACCTTTTCTTTTCCGCAGCGCCCACCGTCTATATTTCGCACCCATACATCGCCACGCTCTAAACATACACCTTTAACAATCTGTTTCGAATTTCTAAATTAATCGTTCGTGAGCATAGAAGTGACTTCTTTTTATTGAAGGCGACTCTACCCTACAGTCTCTCCCTCTGCTTAAATCCCTACTAAACTAAAGACAAAATGGTTTGACTAAACTTCTGTGGAGTTGAACCAACTGCTTTTCAACAACTTTCGTCAATTTCTTTGTGTGGCTAGTTTTGCAACCAATATTGTTTATTTTCAGATCGAAAAGTTGTCTCAAGACATACTCCATCTTCCTCCGAATTGCTTGCTAGCGTCCGCGTTTGTAGTTTACTTGGGGGGCTGTGGCAAATCGGAGAGAATGTAAGTACCCTAATAATGATTTAATTTAGGACTAAATAATTTAATTTAGTAAATATTTCTCGATAAAGATACGAAAACAAATTTACAAGATTTTATATGGTTAATTCTCTTTTAGTTTTGAATTAAACATGACCTATAACTTCAACTAATCCTAATCCTAATTAATATTATAAACGCGAATGAATTTGTTTGTTTATTACTATTTCACGTATTAATTACTCAACCGAGCGTCATAAAATTTTGTACATACACTGTCAGGGGTAGAGAAGAGGACATAGGGTACCTTTTATCCAGAAAAACAATACCGTTCCCGAAGAATAGAAAAAGTAGTTTTATGTAATCGTCAATGATTTTTGACACGTATTTAGAACATCAACTAGAGTGAAGCCGCGGCTAAAAGTTAGTTACTGCAGTAAAAATAAACAGTAAAATAATTCGAAGTGGTCTGTATTGTGTCGAAACTGCCAGACGCGGATCGCGATTTCGATCTTTTTGGATCTCATTAGCGCGTCGCAGGCAGCTCCGACATAACACAGACCAACTTTTACCTGCTGTCTTAACAGTGCGTTTTAGAAAATACTACAAATGGCGCAGTAAACGCCATCTGTAGCACAATGCTACATTTTAGGATTACGTGTGCTCCAACAATGTCCGCTTGTGTGGATATCTACTTGTTGAAAACGAATCCCGGCGTAGCCAACCTGAACATGATAGGCACGTTAGCGTAATCGAATAAAATAATTCGAAGTGGTCTGTATTCTGTCGAAACAGCCAGACGCGGATCGCGATTTCGATCTTTTTGGATCTCATCAGCGCGTCGCAGGCAGCTCCGACAGAACAGAGACTAACTTTTACCTGCTGTCCTAACAGTGCGTTTCACAAAATACTACAAATGGCGCAGTAAACGCCATCTGTAGCACAATGCTACATTTTAGGATTACGTATGCTCCAACAAGGTCCGCTTGTGTGGATATCTACTTGCTGGAAATGAATCCCGGCGTAGCCAACCTCAACGTGATAGTCACGTTAGCTTAATCGAATAAAATAATTCAAAGTCCTCATGCTTTTAAATAACACCCGTAGAATAAAGACTGTACCGACTTTTATCAAACACACCTCGTAAACCTTACGGGATTCCGCTTGCATGCATTTTTACGGACATTGTTTGTAATGTCGATTGCTAGGCACTTGTAACATACATGTATGCAAATGCAAGGTACATTTTACGTTTGTGTGTTAATAAAACAACTCGCCAGATTGGACCAGATGAATGAAAAAGTAATAATAAATGTGCAGCACAACATACGGCAATGTTGTTCATAATGAATTTGAAGAAAACATAAGAATTTCACTTGCACCAACTCACTGTGAGGTAAGTAAACTCCCTAGATATGGTATAAATATAAAGTAATTACCTTTTAATCATAATAAAGAACCATTATGTTTGCTTCACATAAATAATATTTACGAGTAATTTTTATTACTCTTACAATATAATATTTTTCTTTTATTAAGTACGGACCCACTTTGCATTTTTGTAACTTTACTAAAGTTGAAAACTCGACACTTTTGTTCAACGTTTTTATTTATTATACATATATACAAGGTTTGTCCGGGAAGCAATGGGACTGAGTCGATTTAAAAAGATTTATTGAGCCAATCGTTACAATTCTTTAAAAACTTTCAAAATAGGCTCCTTCTGCGTCGATGCAGCGCTGCCAGCGCGATTTCCAAGCAATAAAGGCGTCACGGAAGGCATTCTCCGGAATAGCCTTAAGAGCCGCGGTGCATGCCGCTTGGATCTCCTCTGTCGTCTCAAAATGCTTGCCTTTCATCGGCCTTTTCAGGTGAGCAAACAAAAAAAAGTCCGGGGGGGGGGCACATCTGGGCTGTAGGGCGGCTGCGGAAGCGTTGGAATGCCGGCCTTGGTCAGGTAGCTGTCCACAAGAAAGGCGATGTGAGCCGGGGCGTTGTCGTGGTGCAACTTCCAGTCGGCTGCGATGTCTTGTCGGACCCGATTGACCCTTCGTTTGAGTCTCTTGAGCACTTCCACGAAAAACTTGGCGTTGACGGTTTATCCAGGAGGAACAAATTCATTGGTGGATGATGCCTTTCATGTCAAAAAAGACAATGAGCATCATTTTCACTTTGGATTTGCTCATTCTTCCCTTTTTTAGGCGAGGAGACGCCGGCTTGTGCCACTCGGAAGATTGCCTCTTTGTCTGGGGATCATGCTCAAAGATCCATGTCTCGTCACCTGTGATTACGTTATTCAAAAATGGGGGGTCACTTTCACACATGTTTAAATTTTCTTGGTACACTCTCACTCGCCGCAATTTCTGGTCGTCAGTGAGCACTTTTGGGACCATCTTCGCGGACACCTTGCGCATGTTTCAATGCTCCGTCACAATGTCATGAACCACAGATTTTGGTAAATTTAATATCTGGGCAATTAAACGAATACTTAGTCGACGGTCTGAGTTCAAAACTTCGCGCACACGAGTCACATTGTCGGTGTTTGTCGAAGTCGAAGGTCTTCCAGCACGGTCTTCATCGGCGACCTCTTCCCGGCCCTCTGAAAAGGCCTAGTGCCACCGAAACACACCACTTCTTGCTAAAGCAACATCTGGGTAAGCCTGCTTGATCATATCAAACGTCTCTGTCGCAGATTTAGCGAGTTTCACACAGAATTTAATCGCGTACCTCTACGAACGCTGCATTTTCGGCTTGCACACTAACAGAAACACGTCGCGCAAAAAGCCTGTTCTAACTCTCCAGGTGTTCGGAGAAAACTCACTAGCCGCTCGTTCGTTAGCTAGGAATGCCCTCTACCGAATCCAGTCGTTGCGGTACAGTCGCGGCGGAAGGAAATCAGTCCTATTACTTTCCGGACAAACCCTGTATATATAAATAATTTCTTTGTCTTTTATTATTTATTTTAATGACATATCGACACTTTTTGTCATTATGAAACTTGAGTTACAGTTTTTGCAATTGTCAAATATTTTTTCTAAATGGCATTTGCTTTTTTTTCGTTCTCGATTTGACCGCAAAGGGGTTTAAGGTGTTTTTTAGATAGGTGTAGCATAACTAGAAAGGAAGGAAACATGAACCGACTGGGCAATTTGTTTCAGGAAAGTGCCAGGAAAATAAATTTGTTAAATGAAACACTAGGTCGAGGTTCTAAGATCGAGGAAGAGACAATCGAGTGGAAAAAATCAAGTAATATTATCAATACTAATAATAACAATAATAATAAAAAAAATAAAACGAAAACAAAATTCAGTTCTCACCCGAACTATTTCGACTCGGAGGACGACAGTGACAATGGCGAAAAGACTGTTAGAAAGGGACACGATTATCGTAAACAATTCAACGTGAACAGAACGAACTGGTTAAATTTGAACGGATTCAGAGATCTTACGTTAAAAGGAGCAAATTACAGTCACCTAAATCATAATCACAAAGTCACGTTTGAGCACTTTAAAGCAAAATCATACGTATCTTCCACAGATGAATCAAAAATAACGATACCAAGCGAAATATCATCCTGCGATACCCTAATAGCTAAACGAGAAAATTTGGACGTACTGAAAAAAGATGCGCTCAACATGCAACTCCAACTCAAAGAGAAAAAAAAGGGCCATGGGAAAATCGATCCGAATAAAAAAGTTACTCAGTCGAAATTTAGAACGATGAAACAACCTGAAATACAACACAACGACAAGATAAAATCCCGCACCACATCTTCGGCAACAGTGAACATAAACGGTAACAAGACATTTTACATCGACTGTCACAAGATGCTTTCGCTGCTTGAAAAATCTATTACTTTTATCGAAAGCATTGAACAAATAATCGACATCGGTATAGAGCCTCCCGACGGGTCAGAAGACTATAAAAGAAAACGCAAACGTGCTGTGGAATTTGCCTCCAGATTTTCACGCAATTACCTCTACACCCTCGGACGTCAAAGGGCGGACCTTTTGAGGCTTACCAGCTGCGGTAAACACACTTACCGTACGAAAACCCTGACGGCACAAAAAATTGTGTCAGCAAGCCAGATAATCCTGCAGGCATTGCAAGCATATCTTCATTACCTCCCTTCGTGTCTGCCCGATTCCCTCCACGAGAAACTCCAAGAATTAATAAAGCACAGCCTAGAAATATGTAACGTGTACAGCTCGTTTGTGGAAGACAGTCCATACGTCAATGACAAAAGTCGATATCTTGTCGAATCTTTCCGCGTGAAATTCGGAAATTGTTTAGAAAAATTGCAGCAAATAAGTAACAACATTATGGAAAGGAACAATAATCTTCCCTTGGCATGTACGAAAGTATCTCTGCACAGTACCAAAGAGAGCGTGAAATCGCTCCAACTGAAGAAAAAGAAGAAAGCCCTGGCGGCCAGACTTTCCATGTACAAAGACACCACGGTTCGAAGAGATGCACCGTGGAGGAAAGCCGTCGAAGCTTTGGCCAGACAAAGGCTGAAATATAGCCACGTCAAATCGCGGTACAAAACATTCGTTCCGAAACACAGACAATCCGAAGAAATGATAGAGGTGCAAAACAAATTTCCCCCTCCTCAACCCGAAAGGAAACCAATACCACACATGCTGAAAAATACTCCTCTGTCAACCCCTGTCAACGAAGACCGAATCACCACCATGGTGGAACTGGAAAACAACCGGAACCACAAAGAAGTTCATCAGCATGACAAGAAACTGCAAGATCTGATAATCAATATTCAACAACTCGTCCAGGAAATTGACAAGAAAGAAGACAGCAATAAGAGTACCGCACTTCTAAACGGTTTCCTCAAAACAAACGGAGAGAAAGTGGCAGACAACAATCCCCAACACGAATCCTCTGTCATTTTAGAAAATCTCGCGTTGCAACTCCACAAATACTGCAACAAAGAGAAGCAAACAATGGAACAGAAGAACGACGAAAACGAGGACAAAATCCACGACGACGAGTTGAGCAGAGAAAAGAAGAAAGGAAGCAGAGATAGTCACAGGAGTTTAACACCGAATAAAAAAGATAGGATTGTTTCAATCACCGGCCCGAAAAACGCCAAACTCATCCACATGGTGCGAAACGAGGATGATGCTAGCGAGGTCGAAGCGTCGAGAGAAAGACATCAAGAGATTGATACAAATAATTGTAATGATCAGGCACCGATGGTTTGTGGGGATGAAAAGCCAAAAAAAGTACAAACAAAAACAAAGGGCGGTCTGATCCGATTAAAGGCTTCGCCACTAAAACAATTGGATTTACTGCCTAAAAACGAAGTAGTCGAAATAGTTAAATATAAGGTGAATTATAGTAAATTTTCGAAATGCAGTTGTATGTATAGAAAATCGTCGAAGATGCAGCCCTGGATCCTGCTGCGAAATGTATCCGAAAAATTGTTTCGCGAATTATTAATGTCTATTGTTCGAGAGCTGGAAATGCCGCAGCTCCTCGAAAAAATGTATCTATCCGAATTTCAGTAAGAAATATATTTCTTTATACGTCTGCAGTGCATAATTTTACCTTTTATTTTGAAACATGACGAAATGCTACCTACTCATAAATCGAACCGACAAAATACCTAATTTACTGAAATTTGAAATATTAACCTGAAAATTCATTTTTGAATTTTTTACCCACTACACGCTACCTCAAATTAATGAGGGAAAAATTGTTGCTGTTGACACACCCTAACTCACTTCTAAAAGTTGTCTAAAATTGTACCTATGTTTAATCATAGTATATTCAGTATATCTAGTTACATTAGTTCGACGGATCGTTAACCTTGTAGGTCGGTTGGTCGTTGTTGCTGTAGTACTACCTCGCGTAGTTTAGTGGTCAGAACATTGGTGCGTAAAGCCAAAGGTCCCAGGTTCGATTCCTGGCGGGAGTGACAACAGCAACAATTTTTCCCTCATTAATTTGAGGTAACGTGTAGTGGGTAAAAAATTCAAAAATGAATTTTCAGATTAATATTTCATATTAAACTAACTCACTTCTAAAAGTTGTATGTTATGTTTACTGAATTTTGTTGTTAATTGAAATATTTGTGATTATTTCTACTTCTTAGATTTTATCACACACACACACAGTTCTTGAACTGAAAACCATTCTTAATGAAATAGAACAAAAATAAGTACCTCTTGGAGTAGATGCCAAGCAGGATATTATTCATTGTTGAGACATCTCATTTTTGAATCTATACGTACACATGAAATAGATAATACAGTGACAGTTACGTTTCAAAAAATTTTGACTGCTAAAGCAATCCAACCGCTTCGCAGCAGTAATTAAAGATTTTCAATGAATTTTATATGTAAGAGATCCACAAATTACTTAGTATTAGGTATACTTCGTTTACTTTCTGTAGCGATGTGACCTTCAGTTTGACTGGCGCATAGTAGAAAAGAACAGCACTAGGCCAGAAAAGGAAGGAGACAACTCTCGGCCAAACTCTTAACCGGTGAGGAACATATAATCCGTACAGTACTGCACGGAAAAATTGACTATTTTATCAACTACAATTGCATTGCTCAAATGTGCTGTTATTGGTACCATTTACTACTAAAAATATCAACGAGATGTTTATTTATATTTGAAGACATATTAAAGGCTTTAACGCTTGTTTTCGACTCGCACTACTATTCATGATTGAACAAAACTTTTGGCAGGTACTGTATGAAAAAGTATGTTTAATGAACAAGAATCGAGAGTAAAATGAGCTTTTTTCTCACTATGTACGATTTTGCCAGCGCGCATCCAAGACATTGGAAGGGGTTGTCGCTAGAGAAAGTAAATGAAGTATACCTATCGCTCTCCTTATGAGTCATCTTCTGATATCCTTTTCCCCTTAGCAAATATACGGTATATCTTAGCATGCTAATGCTTGTGTAAATATGTCGTAAATGCAGCAACTTGTGCATACGCGGCTACGGCAGAGGCTGCAGAATCTTCTACATTAAGCAAGAACTCACGTAGCAACGTAGCCAAAGTAATCAATCAGCGGGCGAGGCCACTACTCGTAATGCCCGGAATCCCCACTCTCCAACATTTCATATAACGACCGTACAGGCACGTTACAGTTTACACCACTACAATAGTCGTTGAAACACGATTAAATAACTCAATAATTAGTGCCATTATACTGTTCCATAAATCCATTTTGTTACACGTCACACATAATGGAAGAAACAATGAATGATATGAAGAATCGTTTTGATAACCGACTGAATCATATACTGACGACGAAAAATCAGAATTCGCAAATTTTTACAAGAGCCGTGTATCTGAATAAAGTGGAGAAAGTGAAGCAGTCGAAGGCGAAGCAGGCGGGTAAACAGCCACAGGATTATCATCGTTTACGAACATACGACGTAACGTCGGTTGGTAACGAGGAAAGACTAATTGTTCCTATAAAAGAAGGCGATTCCATGACAAAGTATTACGTTTATACCGAAGAAATATTCCAAATACTACACGAGACTCATCTCGCCATCGGACACGGTGGCAGAAATCGTATGGAGAAGGAGCTGAGCAACAAATATAAAAATATCACCAGGGAAATTATCGTGATATACCTGAATCTCTGCAAAGTGTGCCAGAAGAGAATGAACGTCTCGAAAAAGGACTTCGAAGTCGATCCCACCGTTAGTAGCGAGATGAATTCCAGATGTCAAATCGATCTCATTGACATGGAACCTCATACCGATGGAGAGTACAGATTTATTCTCGTTTACATAGATCTTCTTACCAAATTCGTACAACTAAGACCACTAAAAACAAACGCGATCAAAGAAATGGTGCACGTGATTTTGGACATACTGCTAATTTTTGGAGCACCCTGTATATTACAAAGTAACTATGGGAGAGAATTTGCGAAAGATATCATTGCAGAACTGAGCGGTGCATGGAATGATTTGAAGATGGTGCATGGTAAAGAAACGTCCACTGAAAAAACGATCCAGGATATTAAAACAATCCTCAGTTCCTGGTTGGAATCGAACAACACCGAGGAATGGTCTAAAGGGTTGAGATTCGTACAATTTACCAAAAACAGGGAACACCACGCGGGTATCAACTGTAGTCCTTATGAAGCTTTGTTTGGTTCGACGTTGAAAATGGGACTGAAATTTTCCTTACCCCTTGAAACATCGAATAGCATCAATTCTGAAGAAGACCTGGACTGGTACTATTCGTCAATGGCAAAAAATATTTACTAAAGAGTATACCCCTATTTATTGTATTGTATATCATTTAATTATTTGTCAATGTATGTAAATGTTGAAGAGAATTGTTAGAGTTAGAAAGTATTAGATACAAGTTATTGAGAAAGTTATTAATAAAAATCTAGTAATCAAGTCAAATCAAAACAGTCAGATACGGATCTCGATTTCGAACTTGTTGGATCTCATCACAAACTACCGGCTACCTAGAGATAGCGTTTTATGAAGGACCCCAAATGGCGTGGTGAGCGCCATCCGTGGTACAAAGCATATTTAGAGGATTTAAGTATGTTCAACAAGGTCCATTTAGATTGATGGTCATCAACTTCCTGACCTGAGTCTACGGCATAGCTCACCATACGTGATAGGCACGTAACCAAATCGAAGAAAGAACTTCATGGTGTCTATCTTATTGGATATCATCAGCACGTCGAAGTATCGACAGAATATTGACCACCATGAACTTCTTTGTTTGATTTGGTTACGTGCTTATCACGTATAGTGAGCTACGCCTTGGATTGTTTTTTTTAGCCTTTTTTTATAACAATATTGTTGATACAAAGAACATTAATAAACTGCTCAACCCCTCCGTAATCAACACTATAGGCAAATATTTAGTTCATCGTACACTAATCTTAAGCTAAGATTGAGGACCTAAAAATGGTACCTACTGTTTAACGTTTAGGGGACATTTCCTTGAGAAAACCTACCTTTTCAGATCAATTTTAAATAAATGGACGAATATATTGAAGAACGAGTACGACATTGACGACTTTTCCATTGAAAAGTTTTTAAGTTCGGAAAGGATAAAACTCCAGTGGCTAACGGAAGGTCTCTCTAGTGACAAACTTTCTATACAAAACGCCATCATCTTACTAAACGTAAGAAATAATAATTACAATTATTTGCTTCTGTTTTATTATAATAATAATTTATATACTTGTTTATCAATTTAATCAAAATCGATCTCTCGATTTTAGACAAAGTTATGTCCAGTTGTAATAGATCCATCCTCAGAGGCTATAAAATGGTTCGTTGAGCATTTGAAAAACAAAAGTGTTGAAAGAGTAACTCAAAATTGTTCTAAATTTATAACCACTCTTGAACTTGCAATTAGGTAATTTAATAAATCTATATTGATATAATAGCGAAGAACAGTTTATTTATTTATTTTTTTTTAATGTACTTTATAAAAATACAGATTTGGAAAAGTATTAATCGTAGAAGAAATAGATACAATATCGCCAGTACTTTATCCCATTGTGAGAAAAGAATTTTCCTTACAAGGTAAGTGTATTCCTGGTGTAAGAGTATTGAGATAATGAGTGATTTATTGACTCTCAGGACAAAGAAAATTGATCGGAATAAACGGCAAATTAGTTGATTATCATGAAAAGTTTTCGTTGATTTTTGTAACTCGCAACACACAACTGAAGCTACCAGTTGAAATAAAGTCATCAGTAAATCTGATAAAATTCGTAACAGCACAGGAGGGACTAGAAGGTATTTTTTTTCAGTTTCCCAATTTATTCAAAGAATATTAAATATATGTAAAAATGATGACTTACCTATAGTTGGCATGTAAAATATATGTAGCTGCACTAACGATTTAAAATCTTCTGAAACAAAAAGGAAAGTAGTGTTATAATTTAATTTATTTAAATGGCGTTTATAGAACAATTACTGAATTCGGTTATTCAGAAAATAAGTCCAGACCTTGAAAAACGTAAAAAAGATCTGCTGTGCCAACAAGAGGAATTACAAGAAAAACAAATACAATTACAGGACCAATTGCTAGAAGATTTAACAAATTCATCTGGTGATATTCTTCAAAATAAGGTTCAAGTTTCTGCTCGGTTTGTATATTGTTACGTTTTATTGCTGTCTTCTATTAATGCAGGACTTGATCGTTTCTCTAAACAAAACCAAGTCCGGATCTGATGCGATCGTTAAAGCGCTTGAAGAATCAAGAAAAATTCAGGAGGTGATGCAAGCGGAATATGATGTTTATAAAGAGATTTCAAACTTTGGAAGTTTCCTTTATTTTTCAGCTATAGATTTTTCAAAAATAAACGTTCTGTACTCACTTTCGATCAAGTCATTCACAAGATTGTTTTTAAATACGTTACCACCTTTCGAGGTACAAAAATTATCGCTCAATTTTTTAGTAGATAGTTCTTTAACATTATTAATTGACAGGATGACGAATATGATATAAATTTGGCTAAAAGTGCTTTAATACAGGCCTTTTACAATTACATGGGTCGTGGTGTTTTTAAAAAAGACAGACTGACTTTTGCGTTGTTCTTGACCCGTAAATTATTTCCAAAAGAAATTCCCGAAGAGGTAAGTTATCGTCATATACAAACAAATGTTATAGATAACCAATAAATGTTTGATACAATTTCTTCTTAACTTGCCCATTAAAATCTAAGCAATGGGAAATATTTTTGGGAAAAACGGCAACCAAAAGAAGTATCGAGCTTGAAGAAGTTCCCCAATGGATACCGAAACATTTATCTCAAAATGTTATTTCTTTACAAGTAAGTAGAAGTAGGTTTTGTGTAAAGTGGTTTCTAAAGTATTATTATAAGAAATTAAGAGTAGATTAAAATTAAATAATTATTTGGGGTGTCAGTTACTTCCAGCCTTTTATAAAATGTTAAGATTAGATGACCAAAAGCTATGGGAAAGTTTTATTCAAAATACAGATTGCGAGAACTACTTTCCACAACATACAAAGTATTCTGATTTTGAAAAAGTGCTATTAGTTCAATGCTTCAGACCTGATAGACTTCTTACAGTATTGACGAGTTTTATATTTCGACTAACAGGTGAATAAATTTTTTACTTTCCTTATTTTACATTTATGGTTTGCTTTGTTTAAGGTCTTAGAAGCTTGCATCCTGAGATACTACAATTTTCGAAAATTTTCGGAGAATCTATTGAAAATGAACCAATATTGATAATAACCAGTTCTGGTAATGATCCATCTGTAGAACTTAAATCTTTAGCTGAACGAACTGTTGGACCTCAAAAATATGTTGAGGTAATTATAGTTTTTTCTCTTGTTGAAAATCCGCCAACAAAAAATTAAAATTTTATTGATTTAGTATTTTAATGGGGATTTAATATGGTTTGGGACATTGATGAGGGTGGCATTTAATGAAAAGTCCTCTAGAACAAAGACATGAACTAATAACTGCAGTGGTTTTGGCGGGTACCCGGCTATCCGACACCCGGCAAAATCACTGTGCGGTGCATCAATAGTTTTTACTTTTCAAAATGATACTTTTAGTTATTATTAATTATGAAAGTACCATTAAGGTGTCTTTAATTAAAAAAAATGCTTCCGTTTCCTTTGTTCTTAAGATTTCAATGGGTGAAGACGAAAAAGATGCGGTGCTGACCACTCTGCTGGAAGCTGCAAAGCTAGGAAACTGGCTAACGTTAAAAAATTTACATTTAGTAACCACTTGGTTGCCAATTCTTTGCCAGAATCTGCAGAATATCGAATTTCACAAAGATTTCAGGTACAATAGCGAAACATCCATGCACTATAAACGTATACAATTTTTAATTTTCTTAAGACTTTGGTTAGTAACGGAATATCACAAGCAGTTTAGTCCAGTTTTGGCTCAAAATTGTTTAAAAGTCGTTTTCGAAGCACCCCAAGGAATCAAAAATAACATCCTGAGAAGTTTCTCGAAATGGGGACCATCATATTTAAATAAATTAAATCCCACAGGATCTAGGATATTTTTTATCCTTGCATGCATCCATGCTGTTTTACAAGAAAGGAGGACTTATATACCACAAGGTATAGTCTCTTTATGATACTTAAGTACAACTGATGATTGAAATCTACATTAGGATGGTCAAAATGGTACGAATTCAGTGACTCAGACTTGTCTACGATAGTCCGATTGGCGGAGGAAATATGGAAGTCGCAAACAATCGCGCTGGTGTGGAAATATCTTTATGGATTATGTGCGGATGCTGTATATGGAAGTAGAATCGAAAAAAAGGAGGATCGAAAAATCCTTAAAGCCTACTTGAAACAATATTTAAATGACGAATGTCTCAGTCACAGATGGCGTCCTTTAGGATTAAACGCACCCTTGCCGACATCTTCTAATTACGACGTAAGAACAAGAAGAACTATGTTTGTAGAATTAAGAAAAGTTGTGTCGCACTAGAAAACTTAAAGAATAATAAGGGGCCAGGTGTAGATGGGATACAGGGGGAAATTTTAAAACATGCAGGACAACCGGTTACAGGTCGTATGTTTAAGCTAGTTAATCACATTTACCAGTCGGGAAAAGTTCCAGGTAGTCAGACAGGAATGCACACTGTCACCGCTACATTTTAATCTATACATCAAAGACACGATCAACATCATTAAAGATAGTACAACTTTAGGGATAGATATAAAGGGACAAAAGATTAGTATGCTTAGATTTGCAGATGATTTAGCAGTATTAGCATCTAGCAAGGAGGAGTTAGAGATAGGTTTATATAAAATAGAAGCGATCAACATCATTAAAGACAACTGTAGGGATAGATATAAANCGGTATTGACAAAACAATACTGTATGAAAATAAATGAAAGTAAAACAAAACTACTGGTAAACAAGAGAAGAAAAAGTAGGGAAAGAGCGAATATAAAGATAAGAGACGAAAAATTAGAAGAAGTGGCTGATTTTAGGTATTTAGGAAGTCAGATAAGTCAGAATGGAAGGAGTAGTAGGGATATAAAGCAGAGGATAGCGCAGGGTCGAGTCGCCTTAGATAAAAAGAAGTCACTTCTATGCTCGCAAATGGTTTATTTAGAGCGCGGCGCTGTACGGGTGCGAAACATGGACGATGGGCGCGACGGATAAGAAAAAGTTAGAAACGCTCGAAATGTGGTGTTACAGGAGAATAATGAGGATACCGTGGATAGAGAAGGTTAAAAATGAAGAGGTATTAGAAAGGATAGGAGAACAGAGGACTTTGTGAAAGTCAATAATAAATAGGCGAGATAGGTTGGTAGGACACCTTCTTAGACATGAAGGTCTAGTCAGAGACATATTAGAGGCAGAAAAGGGAGTCAGGAGG
This sequence comes from Agrilus planipennis, assembly GCF_000699045.2. Taxonomy (NCBI): domain Eukaryota; kingdom Metazoa; phylum Arthropoda; class Insecta; order Coleoptera; family Buprestidae; genus Agrilus; species Agrilus planipennis. The sequence goes on along the minus strand of NW_020438979.1, from coordinate 375,066 downwards.
GGTAGAGGTAGACCTAGATTAGATTACTGTTCGCGAATAGTTAAGAATGTGGGATGTTACAATTTTAAGGAAATGCGAAAATTAGCTGAGGATAGGAAAGAGTGGAGGTGCATGTCCAACCAGTCTTAGGACTAACGTTATGATGATGATGATGTATCGCTCTTAGTAGATCAAATATTGATTAATTTTTTGTCGTCTCTTTTGAAGGAATACATAAAATCAATTCAGCATCTCAACAATCGCGATTTGGCAGTTTATTTTGGTTTGCCTGAAAATATAGAAAAAGCTTTGGAAAGAAATACAAGCGTTCGTGTCGTGGAGAAATTGAAAGGTACTTATTTCGTAATCCCTGTTTTGTTAATCACTTACGTATTAGATGTTCTATTTCTAGACTTATATATTGGAGGAAATATGCTAGCGAGTGATGTTTTCGCAAAAACTAACATAAACAATTGGCAAAAATGTTTGGTGCCGTACATGTCCCTGTGGAAAAAATTAAACCAAAACCATGGATTTATAAAAGAAAACGTAGACATGTTGCGTTGCGAAGGAAATCCGCTAGAAGTGTTTATAGCGGAAGAATACAAACATGGGATTTTACTGTCGCAGAGAATTCACAAATCCCTTTCGGCGTTAAACAGTGTATTAAAGGGCAATTCTGCACCAAACGACGAAGACAAAAAGATTGTAAGCGATTTTCAAAACCATAAGGTAAGATTTCTTCCCTTTGTGGGTAATAATACATTCTGAGGGGCAATCAAGTTTATGTAGACACACGTTGGGGTATAAGGGGAAGACAATTAATCTTACTTAAGATAAGAACTGTAAAATAATTAATAATTCACAAATAAGTCATGCATCTTCTGTAAAAGTAAGAAATAGATAAGAATGATCTTTTGTTGCAAAACAAATATTTCTAATTTAAAATACATCACGCATTTTGTAACTCACTTTTGAGCCCACTAATTCTCATTATCAAGTGAAGTCATATTTTGGCACTTCCCCTATTGATACCATGGTAAGTACCACAATAAAGTCGCCTTCACCCCCTAACATAACAGTGAATTACTTTTACTTATTAATGTGAATCTTTCTTGTCTATTAAGTTTATTTCAAAATAAAGCTTGCAATAAAATAGTTATTATTCAAAAATTTCTGGACCTGATATATCATTGGTCTTATTTTAACATAGAAAATTTTTAAGAAATGACCACCCCTTCTCTCGTCATACATTCTAACGTAATATCCCTTTAGATGTGTACGAAATTAGAAATTCTAACTTAAATTAACTTAAAATATACCTACTTCGTATCAGGACTCTCTATCTACCATCAATTAATATCAAATATGATCCTTTTTGCATCTAATTGAAATGTCGTACAAAAACACTGAAATCGTTCACTCACTTTTAAGAAAATTTAATCTTTTTTGTATCTATAAACAGTTAAACACCAAGTTATAAAAACTGAAAGTTTAAGTTCTTTTTGTTCATCACGTTTTCACATTTCTAAATACTTAAACTCTCTATAAATTTAATAATAAATTTAACCAACCGCCACGATTCTCTAACGAAAACTGATGAAACAAACACGTTGTTTACCCAATTCGAGTACTGGTGCCGTTTTTTGCTCGTCTATAAGAGAGATAACAATGATCTTCATTTGTCCTTTGCCGTTAGTGAAAGGAAAGTTGTTCAAATAATAAGACGATACAACGTATTTATGTATTTAGTAATACGTATACATACGAGGGTGGATTGATAAGTTTCCGGCCTAACCAAGAGATGACGCCACTAGGCCTACCTTGAGGTGACATTCTATAGTACCATCCTTGGATAGCTTGTAGCTATAGTTTCAGCCCGATCTCCTTGCTAGTGTAGGTTTGACAGCACGCTGAACAAGACGCCTCTGTGGTTTTCGTAAAAATGGAAAAGCAGGAAAATCGTGCTGTCATCAAATACTTTTATTTGAAGGGGTTAACGCCGAAGGAAATTAAAAAAGAGATGGACTCAACACTGGGGACATCCTCCCCGTCATATTCAACCGTTAAGCAGTGGGTTTCCGAGTTTAAAAAGGGTCGTGTGAGCACCTCTGATGGGCCTCGCTCAGGACGCCCCGTTGAGGTCACAACTCCAGATATGATCGAAAAAATTCATCAAATAGTGCTGGGAGACCGCAGATTGAAAGTGCGTGAGATAGCTGAGACCTGTAAGATGTCATATGAACGTGTGCAACATATTTTGCACCAACATTTGCATATGGAAAAGCTCTGTGCAAGATGGGTGCCGCGTTTGCTAACCGTCGACCAAAAATTGATTCGAAAAAACATTTCTACCGCAAATTTGTCATTGTATAAGCGTAATCCAAGCGAATTTTTGCGTCGATTCGTAACCGTTGACGAAACGTGGGTCCACCACTACACTCCTGAAACCAAAGAACAGTCTAAACAGTGGATTGGACCAGGGGAACCAACTCCAAAGAAGGCAAAAACAATTTTTTCGGCGAACAAGGTTATGGCTACTGTTTTTTGGGATGCAAGAGGTATTATATACATTGATTACCTTGCAAAGGGTAATACTATCACTGGTCAATACTACGCAGACTTATTGCAACGTTTGAGCCACGAGGTGAAAATTAAACGACCTCATCTGGCGAAGAAAAAAATCTTGTTTCATCACGATAACGCACCAGCGCACACGTCAATCGTTGCGACGGCTAAAATCAACGATCTAAAGTTTGAATTGATGCCGCACCCTCCTTACTCTCCAGACCTAGCCCCGAGTGACTATTTTCTGTTCCCTAATCTCAAAAAATGGCTTGGCGGTAAGAGATTTGCGGACAATGAAGAAGTAATCGAAGCTGTAAATGGTTATTTTGAGGAGCTTGACGAATCAGTCTATAGAGATGGCATTAATAGACTGGAACACCGCTATGAGAAATGTATCAGCCTTGGAGGAGATTATGTTGAGAAATAAAAAAAAAAATTTTTTAAAAACCTTGTTTTTCTTGGTCAGGCCGGAAACTTATCAATCCACCCTCGTATATAGCACATTCCCGAAATAATTCGTAAACGTACGAATTAAAATTTAAGAACACTATATGATTTATTTTTATTCTTTATTCTGTAAAATAAATGAGATTGTAATAGAAAGAGCTTTTTTAATTTTTGTTTAATAAATGAGATTGTAATATGATTTTATTACTACATTAATTGTTTAGACACCAATTTGTTGGTTAAAAATATGGAAAGGTTCGGAAGACCCTCAAGATTACATGAAAAGCGTTGTGGGAAAAGTAAGAAAATTGTTGGATTGGCAAAATACAAAACCGATCGAAAAATTTTTTGGACTTTCTATAGATTTATCGTACACCTTTCACCCGGAAGGTTTTTTCGCTGCTTTTAAACAGTACCATGCGAGGTAACTGCAAAAACACCCGAATATTAAAAAAATATCAATTTATTCCAATTTTCAGAAAATATAAAATTGCTTTAGACGAATTGTGTATGAGAACTACATTTACTCCATCTCCTGATGGAGAATCTCTAACTTTAACCAATTTATTATTAGAAGGAGGTCTTTTCAATGGTCGAAAATTAATAATGTGTGACTCTAACTCGAACAATTTGAGTTCCTCCCCTGATTGTCAATTGTCTTGGGAAACTAAGGTACTAATAAAAAAAAGATTTTGCAATTTTCTTACTGTTTATAAACTTTTAAATTTGCTATTATTTATTTATTTTCAGACTTCCAAACTTGACAATTATGAATACTTAAATGTTCCCTTGTATACTTCGAAAAGGGAAAGACTTTTAACGTTCCTACAGGTCCCATGTGAACCGAAAGAAAAGGAAATATGGATAACAGCAGCTTTGGCATTTTTTATTGATTTTTAGTCTTGTAATAGTTATCACATAATAAAGAAATTTTATCTTAACGTACGATAATTGACGATATTCCTAGTGGCTTTTAATTCCGCATTTTAAAATAATATTTACTGCAAATAATTAATCTTTTATAATGTTAAGCGACTTATAACTGATAAAAAGTTGTTTTAATGGTATTTCCATTTTTTGTTTCATTTTTGTATCAATAAGTATATACATTAAATCCTTATTTAATATACATTTGCACCGCCGCTGATTTATCTAAAGAGTCCATATCATAATTTATTTTCTATAATTTAAAAAATCGTACATTTTCGTTATATAGCATTTACGAAGTAAGAAAAGGTGTAACTTATACTAATTACATTTAACATCATGTCATAGACTTTCGCGGTGCTTTTTGAATCAAGTCCTCGTCAGAGTCTCACCGTCAGTGGAGAACTGTCATGGCTAATGTGAAAGTTCCTGTTTGTGTCCTGCACTGTTGTCACTTATTGTAGTTTTAAATTAGTAATTCTCCTTAAAATAATATTTGGAGTATTTGTGACGCAAACTAAGTATGAAATGAGTAGTGTTGAGTGATTGTGAGGGTCGGGGTTTACGGAAAAAATCCAAATTACGCCCTAATTAGTAATCGTACATTTGTTTAGAACCCAGAAAAGATAGACCTTGAAACGCCGTCTCCATATGACGTACACAACAAATTTACTTATGTTTTAGCGGTTTTTTTAAATTTGGCATGATTGAAAATTAATTATGGATAACAACGAAACGAACAGAGACTTGCTTGAAAATGTCTCGATAACTGATGTAGGGGGCTCGCAGTACATGTTACAACGAATGTCCGTTGAAAATCATCATTTGCTTAATAATGAACTTCTCCAACATCATAGTGGATTAGTTGTAGACTTAGGGGGTGGCGATTTTATTCCAGTTAATTATACTTCCGATGATCTACTTCCCCAAGAATTAACTGAAGAAGATCGTAATTTGGCAGCTGCTTTAGTTGCTGTTCAATTTAATCAACAACAAAAACAACAACATAACCAACAAGACTCTACTGTAATTATTAATACTTCCCTAGCTTCATTAGTTAATCAAAACGATCTAGGTAATTACCTTTATTTGTGTAGTTTATTGCAGTTAATAATTTATTGTCCTTACAGACAAAGTAACAGCAAGTGCAATAAATAGCAACTATTTGCATATAGTAGGACCAGATGGACAGGGACTCTATATTGAAGAAAAAAGTACTCTTCCTAAACTCTTAGACAATCGTTTTCAAACGAGCAGTCAAGAGGATTCAAGTCGCACTATTCAAAAACAAGATGTAAAATCAGAAGAAGAGAATAGTCAAAAAGAGTCAGATGGTGAAACAAAGTATGCTTTTTTGACATTTTTGCTGTATAATAACACTTAAACAAACGCAAATATTCAATTGTTAGGCATTTGTTTTAGTAAAACAAAATTCCAGAAAACAGTTCTTGATTATTTTATTGTTTCAGAAATGATAACCGTTCTTCAAAAAAAAGCTTGCCCCACAAAAAGCGTATATCTCGAAAACTTAAAAAAGCTCCTCCCTCTGGCAAGAATAAAGCCCAAAAATGTACTCTTTGTGAGCAGATATTTCCTAATAATGAAGAACTGTTGACCCACCAGACCATATGTCAAACAACTATAACGCCAGTGCCTTCGCATTTATTTAATTGTCAGCTATGCAGTGCCACTTTTTACAATCAGCTAAGCTTCTTTGAACACTTGAAGGCACACTATGAACCAACTCAAAACAATCAGCTTGTTACACCAACATCAACTACTGCTAGTAATGACCAATCGGTGTCGCCGTCTATTTTAAATGACCCAACGACTTCTGTAACATGTGAGGACCCTTCTACTACAGCTGGGGTAAGATAAATATATAAAAAAGGGAAATATTCTAATTTCATTATAGTGTATCTTCATTGTTAAGGAACAGGAAGTTCTTATTTATTATCCTTAAACCACGCTTATTGATTTCACTCCTGATTTAAGGATAGCAAACTTTCTATTTGATATTTTACTCCAAAATTGTCATTTTCTCAGTTTTAATTGTTTCAGAACTATGCCGGCGACAAAATAATTGTGAAAACTGAGTTAGAACAAAAAGAAGTTCTGCTTTCGTCTTTATTAAATCTAAATTGCCTACAGTGCAATAAAACATTCAAACGACAGAAAGCATATGAAGCCCACATAAGGGATGTTCACAACAAAGTTGAACTGGCCGATTTTAGCGAATCAGAAGATCTTATGGATGGTATTGACGTAAATGTTGACGATCCAGGAGCATTATCGGATGACGATTCAAAAAATTGGTAATGTTTATTTTAAAAGAGTTATAACGTGATATTTTTACAATTAATTTTAGGATGAAGTATAAAGATGAAGACCTTTATCAAGCTGAAGCAGATTTAAGGGAGTTAGAAGCAGAAGAACATGTTTGCCAGAACTGCAAGCAACCTTTCCCCATCAGGGCTATTTTATTGCAACACTTGGTTACTTGTAAACCCCCAGAAGGCCAGCAAGCTACAGGTAAGGTGAAAACATCTAATTCACTTTATATCACATATTTTATTTAATTTCGTTTCAGAGCCTACAAAACAAACTTGGAATGCTAGTGGAGGAAAAAAGCGAAATAGAAAAAAACAACAGGGAGACTTAAGTTGTTCTGAATGCGATCGTGTTTTTATGTACAGGAACTCCTTGTTATATCATATGAGAAGTCACACGGGAGATAGACCTCATCAATGTGACCAATGCGGAAAGAAATTCTTTGCGGCCAGTGCACTTAAAGTGCACCTTCGACTACACTCAGGTGATTAAAACCCTACGTCATGGTATATTTTCACATGAATGGAGTTTAACTGTTGTTTTGTTGTTGCAGGTGTTAAACCGTACAAGTGCGACCACTGTGGACGTTATTTCCGACAGTGGGGCGATCTCAAGTATCACTGCATTTCGTTGCATTCGGACCAAAAGAACTACCAATGTGAATATTGCGGCAAAGAGTTTGCTAGAAAATATTCTCTAGTCGTACATCGGAGGATTCATACTGGGGAAAAAAATTATCGTTGCGAATTCTGCGATAAGACTTTCAGAGCTTCATCTTATCTCAACAATCATCGTAGAATACACACAGGTACTTATACTGTTTACATATTTTAAATTCACTTACTTTAATTGTGCCATGGTGACATTTGGGTAGTCCCAGGGTTCTCACTTAGCCCCTATCTTATTTATACTTTCCATTAATGACTTATCTGACTCTTAAATGCTCATTTACTAATTTTGTTTAGGTGAAAAGCCTCATGCGTGTGAAATTTGTGGAAAACCATTTAGAGTTCGTTCAGACATGAAAAGACATTTAAAGACCCACAGGAGACGGCGGCAATCCAGGAGCACCATATCTCCGTCTTGTGACGTTATAGTTGCGAAAAAAGAAGAGCTGAACGAAAGTAGTGGTAACATGCTTATCGATTCTGATACTGACCCTCACCCTCCAGAAGTGGAGCATGAAAATGCCGTACAAACACTCCAATTTGATCAAGATCCTTTGGAAATTAGAGATGGCAGTACACTTTACGTCATGCCTATACTTATCACTTAAGTTTAGCATAATTTATTGTAAATAGAGAAACAGCATGAAAAAATTTGTTGCAATAGAATTTACTTCATTTAAATGTAGGTTACAGTATGTTATAGTTATTTTTTATTAATAAATTAATATATTNATCATTCATTTATTAACGTACTTCCAAGCATACACTACTATTTCTTTATATAATAAACTATTCCAAAATTATTTAAATATCTACAGGCTTAATTGTAATATATCGTGACAAAATGAACACAACAACAAATGTACTAACAACAACTGCAGCTGCAGTCATATAAAAAGTTTCTTCTGTAAAGATGTCTGTAAAAGCAGGTATTTTGTTGTACAGTGTCTCAATAAGCTGTAATTGATAGTCTTTCCTCTGAGCCATCTTTTATTTCTTCTTGGCTTTCTTCTTCTCTACTTTCGTTATCAGTGAAGGAGTTTCTGGTTCTGCTTCTACTTTAGCACTTATATGCTTATTAAACAACTGTAAAATCTCTAACACTGTTAGATTACCAGCTAAAAACCTTATGCTTCTACAAAAAAATGGCATATAAACAAAACATAAGAACCCTATACTTATGATTAACAACTTACCTATTATTTTCCAAGAGGTCTACCTTTATAAAGGGCTCGCTCCTATCGCAGACGATGTTTGTTTTAATTATACAGTTCAAATTTGTGTTTGTGACTTTTGAAGAAGTTAAAGAAAACGCTAAATCCCTGAAACCAGGAAACAGAACTTCTCCTACTTTTTTAGAAATAAGTAATATAATGTTACGCCTGCGTTAATGTTATAAATAGACTGGATCGATGCATACAACAAGGAACTCTAGGTTGGGTTATAAATTGCAGTAATAAGGTTTAAATCATGTTGTAGAACGTACCTTGCTGTTGTGGCTTTTGGATGAAAAGGATCAAACTGAACTTGTATTCTTTTAACAGGCTTAAGACTAAGCACTTTTAACTGCTTTGTTATGGCACTAGATACACCCGAAGATCTTGTAAACGTACCACTATAATAAATCGACATTGCGGTTATGAATGGGTAGCAGCGGCTGCAAATTCCATTACTGCATAAATGTGCATAGGGTATGCATAGGGTTGTGGACACTTATTTCTATAGATAAGTATAGATAGAGATAAAATCAAAAAACTTAGTGTCTCGTGTGCCTTTCAAACCTAAATTGATGCGCAGTCGCTCATTGCACAATGCTAATAACTAAGTCCATAGACAAAAGTAAGTCCACAAATAAGAAATATATTGTAGATGTATAGTAGTCAAAGTAAGTCCAAGTCATAGATCATAGACTTTTCATAGAGATGGTCATAGATTGTCCAAGTCATAGATAATAGGTTCAAGTCAGTCCAAGTCATATATAATAGGTCCAAGTTACGAAGGTTAAGAACGTGAAGAACTTAAGGAGCATGTTAGGAAGATAAAAAGTGTTAAAACATAAGAAAAGTGCAAGTGCAGGGAATAAGTTGTATCATTTAATTTACGAATAACAGTAGAAATAAATAATTTTTATTGAAAAACATGTCTGAACCACAATCTGCTTTTGCCGTATACAAGCAACAGTTAAAGAGCCAAACTAAAAAGAAACACAAACCCAAGAAAAGCTCTCAGAAGATTAAAAACAAAGCATTAATAGTCGAAAAACGTGACTCTGTTACAATGGAAGCTGATGGTAATTCAGGTTCAGATGAAGATATTCCTCAATTAGTCCCTATTGAAGATAGTTGGATAGAAAGTTCTTTTATTCAAGAAAACGGTGGTATTCAAAAAAAAGGTAGTAAATGCTTACTTATTAAAAGAATGAACAATTAATAAATAAATTTACAGAAAATGGTGTCACTTCACGTAAAAGAAGTTTAAAACACAAATCAAAAAGCAAACCTCAGAAAAAAAAGAAAAAAACATTCAGCAATGGGGAACACAACTATATATCTAAGAGTTCAGAAATATCTACAAACCATACAAATTTTGATGAGAAGGCCAAAACTATTTTTGAATGGCTTATCGCTCCTATAAAGGCCTCTGATTTCTTTGAAACATATTGGGAAAAGAAACCACTTATTATTAAAAGAGGCAGCAATATTTATAGACACATTTTATCCACTGAACAATTAGATTTGATGCTACGAGAAAATTCATTGTTTTTTACCAAAAATGTTGATGTTGTCCAATATAAAGATGGGAAAAAAGAAAATTTCAATACTGAAGGCAGAGCCTATGCCAGCAATTTGTGGAGCTTTTATAGCGATGGTTGCAGTATCAGAATCCTTAATCCACATACATACAACTCAAAGATACACCAATTATTGGCTGCCCTTCAGGAATACTTTGGGACTATGGCAGGTGCAAATATATATTTAACACCACCAGGAAGTCAAGGATTTGCTCCCCATTATGACGACATTGAAGCCTTTGTTATACAGTTAGAGGGACGAAAACATTGGAAATTGTATGGCCCCAGGAATTCATCAGATATATTACCCCGTTACTCAAGTGAAAATTTTGATCCAAAGGATTTAACAAGCCCTGTTAAAGAAATAACTTTAGAAGCCGGAGATTTGCTGTATTTTCCACGAGGAGTTATCCATGAAGGCCACACTGATGATGATTCACATTCATTACACATGACAGTGTCTGTCTATCAACGCACTTCATATGCTGATTTATTGGAACATGGTTTAAAGGCTGCTATTAAAATTGCAACAGAAGAAGATCCAGAATACAGGTAAGCAAAACCGGAGATAATTGTATTTTTGACAAGGTTCATAAATTTCTTACAAAAAGTTATAAAGGTTACTTAATAGTTATAGAAATACATTTCATATTCTGTTAAATCCAGGAAAGGACTGCCAATAAACTACTTGAAACATGTAGGTGCAGTGAACAGTGAGTCAGTTTCTCAAATAAGAAATAGTATCATACAAACTATAAATCATTTAACTGAAAAATTGGTTAATTACATTCCCATTGATGCAGCCGCCGATCAATTAGGTAAGCAATTCATGTGGGATGCCCTGCCACCTGTTCTAAGTAAACAAGAGAAAGAGTGTAGCGTCCATGGGAATGGTGAACAGTTGAAAAAGGGCACTGTTAGCAATAGGTGAGTCTTTATCTTAAAGAAACAAATCCGCGCCGATTCTAAATGAAGCATAATCAAGAAGACTAGAAGGGAGTAATAACGACCTGTCTTGCATAATGAGTGAGCCGTAATAGTGTTACCAAGTTGAGCTACGTTATCCGCTGCGCAATAAAACAGTGCGCATTCGGTTTGCTCATTGGCAAGGAGAGGGCATTCATTTCGGATTAAGTTATTGCTCCTATATCTATATAACATTTTACTCATTTTGAAAAGGTTCAATATAAGTGTTGAATATTTTTGTATTTATAGGGTAGAAATTGATTTGGATGTAGATATACGTCTTATCCGTTATTATGGTTTGAGATTGGTGATGGAAGAAGATGCAAAAATCAACGTTTATTATTCTGTGGAAAATGCAAAAGTTTACCATGATGAAGAAATGCAGTATTTGGAAATTCAAGAAAATTATGCTCCTGCCATTGAACATCTTTTATTGAATTATCCATTTTTTGTTAAAGTTTCAGAATTACCATTCGAAGATGATACTACCAAAGTCGAATTCGTTACAATTTTTTGGGAAAGGGGGCTTTTAGTTACTTCAAAACCTCTCCCAAGTGTTGAATAAAAAGTGTTAATTGTATTATTTTGAAGAATTTGTTAACAGTTTCATTAAAAAAATAAATGTTTTATAATAATACTTCTTAGTATTCAATTTGTTTGTTTGTAAATGTTACTTTATAACTCTCACTATGCATAAATATGGGCATTGCTAAAATATCACCCTGTATCTTAATTATGCTTTCCATCATAGATATACAAAAATATCATCTATGAGTATCATGGATATTTTTTTGTGAAAGTTTGGTTATGAAATAAGAAAATTGAGACAAACGTCAAATTATTATAAAAAAGTTTAATAAACAGGTGTTAACAATAAAATTCGGACAATATTTTTGTCTTAATTTGTATGGTAAACAATTGAGACCGTTCATATATGAATTTGGGTTTATTTAATCGTGTAAATTTAAAGGTAATTGATTTAAACTGTGGTGTGTATATATTACTTGTAAGTTTTTATCAGGAAAGCACCGAACATAAGGGAATGTACTCAGAATGGACCTCTCTAAGTTATCAAGTACAGACATGTGGTTTAGAGAATCCAAGTGTTTTAGAAAAATTTGGAGAAACTGTAGGCAAAGAAGTAGCTTTAGGTGTGGTACGACAGCTTGCTAGTAACTTGGGCATTACACAAACAGCAGAGCCTAGCCCCCTTATAACCGATAAAGAGGTAAGTGGGTCTCTGATTATTGCTCTATGTAATTTATTAATGATTTTATTTGCAGGTCAATTGGTGCATGGAAGTAATATGTTTTGGCCTGTCTCTACCTTTAGCTGAACATGATATTATTAAAGATTGTGTCAACGTCTATTGCGAATGGTTATCTGCATTGCTGTCTTCTCAAAAAATATGTGTTCCAAAACCCATATGTGATGATGCTAATATGTATGCAAGAAAGATCATTTTACATTTCCATCATTTATTTGTTCCAAGGAAAGGGGAAGGTGTGTTATTGACAGGGATAGATAACATGATTATTATTTTTAAATTTGTGCTCTCAAATTTTCCATTTTACTTTTTTTTGTTATTAATGAAACTTCAGTATCCCTGTATACTCATAACAATTTGTTTTTATTGTTTATTTAATAAACTAACAAATAAATGTTGATTTTTGTATGCAGACTGGCCATTTTTGTACCAGGAGATAGGTACTTATGAATACATATTTAATTGTGTTTTGTGTAAACAAAAATGCATGTTAGTGTATAGAGAAATTTGGAGTTTAGAAAGAGATGTACACTCATGTTACAAAATATATACATTAATGGATTATAAAAAGCTGGAACACTCTGTGCCAGTTGTTAGTTTTACATTTGTAGTGTATTTTCTTTTACTTCCTTTCTTTTATTTGATAATGAGTTACAATGATTTTTTTGGACAATAGGTCAAGATACAATTAATAGACAAGCTGTTTTATGTCACCGAGTTCTACGAACTTTACAACAAGTAGCACATGAGTCAAAAAGTCTTACAACTGAAACTTGGAATGCCCTGTTGTTATTTTTACTTGCAATAAATGATACTTTGCTGTCCCCTCCTACAGTTAAAGACGATGTAGCTGATCAGCTGTGTGAGAGAGTTTTGAGTGTGCTGTTTGAGGTGATTGAAGCAGTCTTATTTACTTTATCTTACTATTTAACAGTATTATATTTCTAAAGGTGTGGTTGATAGCATGCTCTCGTTGTTTTCCCACTCCACCCCTATGGAAAACGTTGAGGGAATGTTGCCTTAATTGGAGACATAGGGTTGCTTTGGTTGAGCAATGGAACAGGGTAAATTTGGCCCTTACCTCAAAGGTTCTCGCCTTCATGTATGGACCAAATTTTCCTGATTTTAAAGTGGGTAAGATATACTTAATATCAGTGTACATATTTATATTTTGTAGTAATAATAGTTTTACCCTTTTAAAAATTATCTTCATTGTTAGTTTAAAACAAAAGGTCTTTTTACTCATAAAATTTTAGGGGAAGACGATTTAATACCGCCTGATATGAACAATGATTGTATTGTTCAGAGTTGGTACCGATTTTTAAACACTTTAGGGAATCCAGTTAATTTAACAAAACCAGAAGTAATTATTTCCGAATGTATTTAACATACGAAATTAAAAAAAAAATGTTTTAGGTAATAAGTCAAACGCAAAAATTTTTGCAGTTTGCAATCAGCAGCGACTCTGTTGTGGATCCTTGTCAGCATCCTTGCTTAAAATCTTTACCACTAATTTTTTTGAAAGCGATTAAAGGCATTGCCGGACATGTTGATGCTTTTTTAGGTATGTGAATGCATGATTTTACTAATGTTTGAACTATTAAAGGTTCTTTTTAGTGGGTTAAAAAATATTAAAACTGAAATATATTTTGTTTACATATATCATGCATGTAAATAGATTCCATAAAAACACAGGAATTGTAGGGAGACGACATATATTTTGTATTTTTGTGGCTTTTTTGGAATGTCTAAAAACTCTCAGTTCTATCTTTTGCAGTGGAGTCATAGGTTTTAAATGTTAAATCAATTTATCCCGTAAAAGACAGGGGAGTTTTCTGTTTCTTACTTTTGTTTATTACATGTATTTAGATCTTTTGTATGCCCTAAGATATTCAAAGTTGCTTTGATTTGTATTATTTAAAAGATGTATTTCGTGAAAAGGTATTGCGCAACCAATTTGGTGGGAGGAGGTTGTTATTGGAGGCGGAACGGACAAAAATAAGGAGTCGGGGCCGTCTATTCCTACTACACACTCTCCTACGCCTCCCACTCAGCGCAGACTAACCAAAAGTTTCAGTGTTGCACCATCTTCAGTTACTAAGGGTACATGCACCGTTCTTTCTTTTTCTTTATCTCTATTTTATCTTTTTATATTACTGTGACGTTTTATTTTTTGCACCGTTTTGGCATGTTTGTGTGTCAACCGAAAGCATAATTGTGCACTGTCTTGAAGCAGTTTTTTTGGTGATTGTGTATTGCTTTATTGACTTCCTAAATATACACATGGTTGACCAAAAGATTTCTTGAAAAAGTGTACTATGCTATTTTTTGTAAAATTCCAACATATAATGTTTTCTTTGTGTTATATATTACTTATTTTTATTTCTAAGATAGCTCCATACCTTGAAGAATTTATTAAATTTTTATAAAAATTGGCACAGTCATCCTAAAGAGAAATATTTTAACACTTTGCTTAAAATTTTAAAATTTGAATACCCTTATGACCTTTAACAGATAATTGTGGAAAGGCTTAATTGGTACATTTTCCTAGAAATCAAAGTCATTTATTAGAATACTAGGGGGTGTTCAAATAAATAAATGCATATTTTGTTTATTTATTTGTATGTTTTATTGAGTTTAGTATTTTTTTTTGGTTTAATTTGTTTGGTCGGTAATTTTTGCATTACTAACTACGATTGTAGGGATACCTAAAACTTCACTAATTGGTCTAACAAGTAGCAGGGGTTCTGCAATTTTGCCAAACACATCTGCTTCTAGCTCAGGTCCATCATCTGCGTCCAGTTTGTCTTGTAAGTTAAAACGCCTTAAAACCTTAATTTTGTTTTGTATCATAGGGTAGTATTCTCATTTTTTCTGTCTATTATAGACTATTTATTACATAGTGTACAGTTTAATCAGAGGTTTAAAATTATATTTTCTTATTTAGCTTTAACATCGTTAAGTTTCGAATGCAGGAGTACTCTGGCCCCAGAAAGAGCAAAATGTAATAGTATTTTACATTTATTCGGGGAGTGGTTGTTTGAGGCAGCTTTTGTAGGGAGTGATTTACCTCAAAGTAATTTTTTGCAATTTTGAAATTATCCCACCGTTTTTCAATTTACTTATTTAAAGGGCAACTTTCCGAACACAAACAGCGCCCCAATTCTATTGTAATGGATGGTAAAGGCTCAATAAGTCTTTCACAACCAGATACATTAAACTCTTTGGCGGATCTCCCTTCATATTTGAGTATAGACAAGTACGAAAGTGGTCGTGCAGAGGCCCTGGGTGCTTTATGCCGTATTATTTGCGCAAAAAAGACTGGAGAAGAAATACTACCCGTTTATTTGGCTCGTTTTTATCTGGCTGTTCAACAGGGGTTGAAATTGCAGCCTAATAGAGAGTGTGGAGAGAGCATGGTTGCTATTTTGATGAATTCGTCGGATTTGTTTAGACTGGATTTAGACGGAGTTAGGATCCTGCTACCCGCTTTTATTTCTGCTTTAGAGTTGGTTTTGCCTGACAAAGATCTCACATTGAGTTGCAACGTTTCAAAAGTCGAATTGAGGAAGGCTTCCATCAATATTGTGCTGTCTATAATAATTTTACCTCTACATTTTCAAAATGTCAACATAAAGGAATTAATCAATCAAGGGTACGTTTATAACTAATATAATAAATAAATTGCTTTCTTATGTTTGAAAATTTATAAATAAACTCTACTATTGTTTTGGCATACGATGCCTTTATCAAGAGTACAAATATTATAGATAGTATAATCGAAATTATAGGTACTATAATATCTGTACTATAAATATGATTTTTGTAAGAAAACACCACTATGTTTCAATGATGTTTTTTTAACAAAAATTGTTGTTGGTCATTCCTATTGCAGTTCGGAAAAGAATGTAACTTTCGCGCAATTGAAGCCAAGAATAATGAATCTTGTAATGAATGCATTACAAGTAGAGAATGACTCTACAAATACGCATATGTTGCTTGGAGGTCTCTTTCTGTGCGTCCAGGACTCTGCAGCGTTTGAAAGTGTTGAACAGGTCACTCAACCGTCCACAGACACCTCCTCTAATCTGTTAAGTTCAGGTAATCTTTTTTACATACTTTGCTTCAAATTGTATTTTATTTCGGGTTAGAAAGGCTTTTGTTAACAATTTTTTGTCTGTCGTTATTATTTTATATCTATCCTTTCACTATCTCTCTCACATTGCTTGCCATTTGCTCTGTATTTTTGCATCTTATAGAAAAAAAAATACGAAATGAAGAAAGAATTTGATAGTTCTTGTCATGATGAATGTCCTGTTTTTTGCGATGCTCCCTTTTAAACTTTAAATAAAGTTAAACAATAATTGTTCTAACTGAAAGTATTTATGGGAAATTAAATTTTTAATTTATATAAAAATGTGTTAGTTAGGCTTAGACTAAGAACTATTTTTTTTTAAAAATTACTTGAGTCTTAAATTTTTTTTCTTTCGTTTAATAGGATTTGTATACATAATTGTAATTAAAAGCAAACACTTATAAGGAAAACTATACCTACCCTTATTTATTAATATTTTTAAGTAAGAAGTAATGAAAACAATTTTATTGCTACATGTTTATTTCATTTTTTCCATATAAAATTATGATAATATTTTGGGTACACATTTTATTACTGGTTTAGTTGAAACATTGCTTTCCACGTAACACTTTTTTTTGTTTAAATATATTGTAATTTGGTGCGCCTCATTGCATCTTCAATATATACTTAGTAGCATCTGATACTGCAAGCATGGCTAGTGGCTTCGATTATTCTCAAGGATCATTGTCTATGGATCAAACATCGTCCGAATTGCCTGATATGGTCCATGCGTGTGGTACGTAGATTTGTTCTTTATTCCCACACTTATATTTTTATTATTTAATTTCATTTACCCCAATTCACTATGCCTCATTTTTTGTATATTATTCATTGTGTACGTGAGCTTCTTTTATCATGTTTTGTGCAAGTATTACAGTTAAAATTACTAGATTAACATCTTTTATGATATGCTATTTTTAACTTTAAATAAAAATAAAACAGCTAAAAGTTATACAGTACATAGGTATGGATACGTTAAAGTAATCAAGTTTGTATTCATTTTTGTTCTTCCTTTACCTTAACAGTTATCCATCTGTGAAACCAATAAGTTACTTATTTTAGATTCGGCACATGCGCTTTTCGTAAGGGCTACTTATTTAGTGTGTCATCGATTAATTTCCTCGTGGAAGACTGATTTAAGCGTCTCATTAGCGGCTTTAGAGCTGTTGTCAGGATTAGCTAGAATACATATTAAAGAATCAGGTAAATATTTTTTCTGTTGTCTGAATCTTATTCTCTATTAATGGGTAACACCAGATTTTATGATTCATATTTGTAAACTAGTAAAAAAAAGGTAAAAATTTAAATGTAAACAATAACTAACAGCTAGGTCACTTAATTAGTTTTCTTTATTGCTTTTCTATTTTCCAATATGTTTTCTTTTTTATGCAGCAAGGAAATTAACAGGTACTCTAAACTGTTCTATAATTTTGTATCTACCAAAAAGCAATTTATTACATTTATCTAATAAACTGAAAACTTTTAGACGCATTAGAATGCAAAAGAGCAGTTAAATGGCTTTGTGATTACATCGTTTATCAATGTTCTCGACCTCCTCCTGCTCATTCTAAAGACTTACACTCTACAATAGTTGCTGCTTTCCAGTGCTGTTCAATATGGTTGTTAGAACATCCATATTTACTGAGAGATAAGGACTGTTTGACAACAGTAAGTCTTTTAAAGGGTTTCAGTAATTATTCTTTAATTTGTCTTTCTAGTTAAAAGAAAAAATAAAAAACAGATTCACCCAAATTACCACTACACATTTATTATTACTAACGCGTTTTTCGCTCACTCCTTAATGTGGGCTTTATCAAGACGAGACAGTCTCTTAATCAGTTTAGTCATTTACCGCAGTTTCCAATTTCTACTTTGCCTTTCTAGGTTTTAGAAGTGTGTGAACTTGGTGTATCCGGTTCAAAATCAGTAGGAAAACCGGGAGAAAAAATTAAAATGAAAGAAGATAAAGAACTGAAACCTGCTTCCATGAGAGTGAGAGATGTAGCCGAAAATTTGCTTACAAAAATTTTAGAACAGGTTGGATATTTTCCAAATGAATGTGGCCCCGAATCGATTTCTTCTTTGCTAGATGAAGTAACTTTACTACAACATTGCAATACTTGGTCTGACAATTGCGCTGATCTTTCGTCAGCAGTAGAACGTTTTAGATATTTTGTGACAGAAGGATCTGTAATGCTGGCACTTCTTGAAGAACCTTTGGGAAATGATCAGGTAATTTTATTATTTTATTCAAATATTTCTGCTTGTGAATGTTGAAAATTTTTTATTTTTCTATAGGATCCACAGCCTACAGTGACGTTGTTAATTAGAGGACCATTTGGACGTCACGCATGGACCATGCAGTTGCGGCATTTACCTAGACATCGGTCAGGGACAAAATATCACGCGACTCATCCCGGACGTCCTATCGCCATGCATGATGCTCCAATTCGACCAGAAATCAAACAGAAGTATTTCCCAGAAGGGGTTGACCAGGTTCCCCAATGCAAAATGTAAACAGTATTTTTCTTAAACTTACTGAATGTAATGTAATATGGTTATTTGCAGAGATCAGTCAATTCCTTCATTAGAATCTGTAATGGCCAATGATGAAGTAATAAGCGAAGAGACCAGGAAATTGGAACAATTTTTGAAAAGGCAAACTGTTGCAGAGTCGAATTTAGTTTCGAATCAAGCAAAGGTCCAGCCAGTTGAGTGTACACCACCCCCAATTTGTCACGACTTCCAAACTGCTAGACTATTTTTATCCCATTTTGGCTTTCTATCTTTTGACAATGACCAAGAAGTGAGTAGTGCTTTAAGAAACAACTTTAACATAAAAAAAATTTATTTCTATCACAGGATGAGCAGGGCTCCTATTCTCTCATAGCATTAGATAGCAGTGCGACTGATTTTTGCAAAGATCTGTTAACTTTGGACAAAATAAGTCCAAGAACGTGCGACACAGTACACATTTTTTATGTTAAGTCGGGACAAATGTCCGCACATGATATAGTGGACAATATTACTAGACAAAACGGTGTCTCTGGACCATTTTTAGAATTCATTCATACCCTAGGGTGGCCAGTTGATATAAACAACCATCCAGGTAATAATAAATTCTTTTTAACGTCTTAAATGCAAACTTTTTTTTTATATATCTAATGGTGCCTTTTTAGGATGGACTGGTCATATAAGCACCAGTTGGAAAATCCCTCCACAAAATATAGAAAATAAAGTACCTGCCAATCAGTCAAATTCCTTGTACGACGGTCAGAAACAGGTGCTGTACTGGGCTGATGCTTGCTCGGAGGTCGCATTTGTGGTACCCTCAAATAACACAACAAAAGCCTCCGAGAATCAACAGCCCGAAAACGTGTTGTTTAACACCAGCAGTCTTTCTTGTAAGTAATACTTTTTCTGTGTACTATTACATCCCTTTTTTGTTAATTGAATTCAGGGTAAAGTATTTTTTTTTTATGTTACCCAACAGCTTGGTACGAAAGAAGCGTTTCTGATGGTGGCACCGCCAGAGATAAGCGAGCTTTATCACTAGATTTTGATAAGCAACCAGTACCTCCCAGAAGATCCGGAAATAGACATAGCACCCACGCATATACCACCACCAAAGTGATTGTTGCATGGTTAGAAAGCTTCGAAGATCAATTAACTTTACCTATTAGTAAGTCCCTAACAATAAAGCATAGTAATAATATTTTACAACATTTACACATAACTAGATGATCTTCTAAATTATATGGACACAGGACTAGATGCTAATCCTCCTAGGGTTAGTGATGTATTAGTGATAGGATTACATTGGTTGGCATCCGGAATGCTAAGGGTACATCTTAGGGGAAATATGGGAAGAGTAGGTTTGGCTTCTCCTCTTATAGATGGTATGGT
Source organism: Agrilus planipennis (assembly GCF_000699045.2). Taxonomy (NCBI): domain Eukaryota; kingdom Metazoa; phylum Arthropoda; class Insecta; order Coleoptera; family Buprestidae; genus Agrilus; species Agrilus planipennis. Next base: position 355,081 of record NW_020438979.1, on the reverse strand, counting down.
GGTGAGCAGGAGAGCCTTGGGATCACTCGTAAGACAAACTGCACTAAATATGGCAAAGAGGAGAAGACTGGATTATGATGTGTAAGTAAAAGATATTACTATTACATTTTTTAGTTTGTAACATGTTTCATTTATGTTTATTTGAACATTTATTCTCAAAATATACTCCAAGTTGGACTGATTTCACAATAAAAAGGGCATATTTATGAAATTCGTTAATTAACTGTCTATTAAATGGATCTTGATAAAAATACTTGTAGATGTTACACATATCTATTAAACCTCTGTAATAAATAATATAATACATAATATAACTGAAGCACAAAGGGAAAAAAATAGATTGAGACAAATGTCTTTTTTGTGCAAATAACGATTTATGTTCTAATTAAAAAATTTTATTTCAGTTATCAGCCACCTCACGTTAAAAGGAGACTTAAAATTCAAGAAATGGTTCAAAAATATAAACGAGAAATGACTCCCCCAGAATTATTTACATATTTATTTAGCAATCCCTAAATGTTTAGCTATTTTTTTAAATTAGATCAGTAAACTATGAAGTGATAAACAGTTAAGTATTATTTAATTTGTACGTTACGTACGTAACTTATATTATTTTGTTAATGGATATGTCAATAAAAATATTTATACGTTATTTTCTTTTAATGCACTTAATTATTTTAAAATAACTTACCTTATTTTCATACCAGAAAGCATAAAAACAATATTGCTTTGTTTTCCTGATTACTTTTTAAATGCAATTTGTAAGTCAGTAATTAAGTGTAAAACAATTTTCGTTTTGTGCATTTACATACAAAATTAAAGATAACGTAAAGGGATATAAGAAATCACACAATAGTAAGTTTAAAAACAATATATATTAATATTTAATGTAACTTTCTGTAGCACACATTTCAATATGTAAAATATACGTACACTCTAATTTTACACTATCCAGCACTTTCGAACTTGACCGTATTCCACATTAAAGCAAAAGCTCCAACAATTATTGCAACGAATAATAGTTATTAATAATTAATAATAATAATAATAGAGACAAAAACTCATCCATCAACTTTTTAAAATAAAATTCTACTCTAAGAAAAGAAAGAACGATACGAAAAACAAGAATAATAGTAATCAATGGGACACTTTTTCATTTGAACTTCACTTATACATATGACACAGAAAAAAAAAATAAAAACAATAAAGAAAAGAAAATTATTAACTAACGAACACAACAAGCGCTATAATGATGACAATGATGATATTAAGGAAATATTACATTTATTAATTTATAATTTTTTTTTTTCGAATAGTAAACAATTTTGTGCTTAATGTATTTTCTTTTGTTTTTCATAGTTATCAATAAATAAGTATTGGTTAGTTAATTACAAGTTTTAAATATATTATTTTGGATTTTCGACAATATTATAATAATTAATCAATCGTTTTATTTTTACACTTAAATACTTTTTAATCTACAAAGTGTTCTGGTGCCGCTATATACTATAACTATTCTTCTACAAAAAAAAAGTATAACAAAAAAACTGGTGTTACAATAGAATAATGACAATAGTTTAATTTTTTGCGTTTAGTTGATAATAATAATGATGACGTGTACGCTAGGCAGGTATAAAAAAGAATACAAAAAAGGAGACACAAGGAAAGAACATCAAAAAGGCCTTAAACGCTAAATAAATGCTTGACAAAACTCAAGCTCGGCGCTTCTAAACCTATTAAGGAACCGAGGGAAGGTCTGAAATAGGAAAAAAAAACTAATTAATGAAACACTATAAACAAGAAATGCTTTAAAAAATTAATTTATTTTAATTTTTACTACGAAATAGTAAGGACTATTTAATAAATAACAGCCCGTATAGTGAAATAAAACTTAACAATTCCAAAATTTAAGGAACAACAGATTAACGTGCGCTTTACTTACAAGATTTTTTAATTGTAATAGTTCGGGAGCTATACGCATGACGTTTTTGTAATAAATTTTAAGTCACTTGCAGTTCAGCGCATGCCTTCTGGTAAAAGTGCATACGATTAATAAGTTAAATTCGTTTATCTATTAATGCAGCAAATTCAGTTTGTATTAAATGTTAAGAAACAATTAGAGGACTTTCATATTTTAAAAGTTGAGAATCTACAAGCGCGCGTTGCTGTTAACTTCTTAAGTATTTTTGCGGTTTAGCGCTTATTGTATCTGTTAAAGGTGCTTAAACATTAAAACCTTGCGGTGCATCTTTCTTACCCTTTTTATGTTTTCTTGAGTGTGAAAAAGCTGCGACGTTTCGAGTCTTCTTTTTGCGCAGAAGCAGGCAAAGTTTGCGAACGCGACGGGCCTGAGGAGTCACTGTCCGCATGCGCGTTGATGCGGGAGATCCAATTGTTCATGTCGCTATCGTCGTGGGCTTGGAACAAAAATTCCGCTCCACTTTCCAACCTTAAATTTGATTATATTACATGCAAAAGTACCACATAGTTTTGTGAACATACTTGAGCCTAAAGACATGTTTCTTTTTCTTGTAATCACTGGCAATGGAAGCGTTAGCTTTGTGAAGAGATAAGGGCATTTCGCCCTTGTAGGTCTGATCAGGGGCGCTCTTAGCCGTTTTAGAATCTTTATAGAATGCAAGTTGCATTCCACGAAGAACGGTATACACTTTGTCCCACGATCTGTTACTAGCTTTCGTTGTTGTATTTTCCCATTCATGTTTTCTAGTTAAAATACCTTCCAGGCCACTTTCTTCGTCTTGAGGGCTAGTACGTTCTGTATAAAACGATAGAAATTAAAAATAATTTATTCTCTACAAAAAATGTGATTAAATTGACTTTTTATTTTAAAAAAATTAAGTTAAAATGAAAAGCCAACTTTCTTATACGTTTTAGAAACGTTAAGAATCGAAAACAGAACATATATAACATAATTTTAGTAAATGCAGTAATTTAGTAATTTTAGTACCCCCCAATCCCAAAGCGTTATTTTGAAAATAAATGGGGATTAATTAAGATTAATTGAAAGTAAATGTGAAGTTGCTAAAAACCTGGCTTTTTTACAAAATCCTGCAATTCTTTTAGCCTGATACCTAGTAAATGTCGTGTCGGTTCTAATCTACAGAAGTTGCTATTTAAGTTTTACGTTATACTCGTATTTGCAAATTCAAAGCAAATTTAAACTAAATATGTATTTAATAATAAATAATTCGATAACAAATTATACATACAATATACTGCTTGATTAATACATACGGTTTTAATAATTATTTTTACCCAACACCAACACAAGGATACTGAAAAGAAAAGTTACAAAAGTACACCAAAAGGTCTTTAAGAGCACGAAAGAAAACTTTGAGGCATTAATAACAAAAGGAGAACAGCAAGTTGTGCGAAATACAGCATTTGAGGCCTGACCATCATTCAGACACACGTAAATAAACAATATCTTTTAATCTAATTTAATGTATGTCTAAGGGGTGGTCATTACTTTCTTAAGCCTCGTGTAGTAAGATGCGCAGATTTGTCCTATCAAGACATAAGAGTGCAAGAAGGAAGCCCATCATCACTTAATACCTGAATGGGCTGCTGCTTCATCATCACTAGCGGCCCCAGAGGCCTTCGGGCTCTTTTTCCAACGAAAACTGCGGAATGGAGATTTCGAACGAGACCTGTCCTTACGCTTGCCACTATCTTTCTCGCTTCGGGGCGCTTAAGAAAAGCACAAATGAAGCAAAAAAAAAACAACACAGCGCATCATGCCGAAATATGTAATCATTTTAATCATAAAACAAACGTCAAAATTTTATAATAACATAAAAAGGATTTCTATCAATTCCCACATAATATCCTTCACCTTGAACTACTTATTTTGCTTGGATACTATTAAATATAGCATGTACTTATATCCATAAAAAAACACCGTACAACTTTTAAAACTTTTCATAATGTGCAACAATTAATATCAGTGCTATACTTACTAGATAGGATTGAACGAGGGGGTGTAGTCACCTGAGGGGTGGCAGGGGGTGCGGTTTCCCTTCTCCTGGGCTCGGGTTTGGTTACAGGAGACCTTATCTCAACTTCCTCATCATGCACAACTAAACAGGCCATGCAATTTTTTTAACATGCAAATTATTAACTAACCATTAAGTACCGTTATCATATTCAACAAATAAAATCATGCAATTGGTTTAGACCACTCCATCTATTGATACGTTCCACAGCAAATTCGGTGTGTGATATAAACCAATTTATGCACATATACATCTTTGCATTTAATTTTTATTGCAGCTGTACATCTATCTCCAAATAATTTTACTTAGCATCAGCGTCATGCATAAAGGCACATAAAACATGAATAATATTAACGATAGCTATTTTAACTAACCTTCAACCAATCCCCAACAGACTAAACTAATAAATATTTATTGACAGCTAACGCTAAAATGGACATTTCGAAGACCGTAAAACTCGCCAAACGATTCAATTGAAATCAACAACATAACTTTTTACAATTACACATAAAGTTAGATTACGATATGTCTATTCACCGTGTAAAAAAACAGAAAAAACTCCACATTTGTTTTTACATATTCGTTACCTTCACCTGGAGAAGTAACAGCTTTCATAGAACCCCTGTGTCCAACTGAAGCTGCATGTAATGAATTATTTTGCCACACATTAGTGATTGATTGCAAAACAAAATATACAATAATTGTATAAACTGAATAACCAATAAATTGTCTTTAAAATATGGGATTAAGATCCGATCAACAAAACTATCAATATATTTACCTGGTCGGTCTTCGGCGGCAGGTGTAGTTGAAGAGTCAGGTCTGTCACCCGATTGTGCTGCAGCGGGAGATGCAGGTTGAGCAGCCGCCAACGCAGCTTGTCTTTCTGCTTCCTCCCTCTCTTTTCTGGCTCTTTCTTCAGCTTCAGCTGCTTCTTGTCTGCGCTTTATTTCTCTAAGCTCAAACTGCAATACAAGTGAAAATCAAAATTCGTATTGTCGATATAAAAATTGTTATTTTTTTTACCGTTGTCAGCCTCTCTAAAGCTCCAAAGCGCTCTTCTTGAGCAGCAGCTGATTTCTCAAATGCTTCGTGTTTCTTTATCAAATTTTCAACATCGTCAATACTGTGTCCTAGTTCAGTGCTCATAAGATAGGGCTCTTGAGCAATCAGCCACGCTTCTGCGACTGCTGCATCCCTAGCAAACTGATACACTTCTAGAATTAACTGGAGATTTTCCCATCTGCAAAGACACTGGTATAGATACGAAGCCTATCGTCCCTTAGTTCAAAACTTACCTCTCCTCCCATCGTTGAAGCAGGGAATTACGGTGATTATTCAACGCTAAGAGTTTATCTCGTATTTCAGTGCTTGCATAATGGTTTCTTGCAAGAAGTTCTTTTCCTAATGATACGCAGGCCGAGAAATTGTCTTCTCTAGCGTCGATTTCAGCTTTCAAGCTTTGATGATTATTCATTAGTAGTTCGACTCCGCTTACATCCCTTGGTTTTTCACTGGTATTCATTTGTCTTACGCAGTCGTCTATCCATTGCATGAGGGCTCGAACCATGTTGAAGAATTTGAAGAGATCCCCCGTGTCTGCCAATTTATGTCTTCTTTGGTCGCACAGTTGTTGTAGATGCGACCACGCTAAAACCACTTCAGCTTCGCGATTGGTTATCTCCCGGACCCTATCACCGGCGTAGGAAGCTTGTAATTTAGCAGATTCTTCCTGGATTTGTTGAACTTGTGAATGGAGCGTTTGTAGATCTTGCATGAATGTTTGATGCTTACGTTGAAGAGCAGAAACGGATCCAGCATCACGTCCAAGTTCATCGGACATTGCCACTTGTTTTTCAAGAATTCTTCCCAAAACGTCCTTGCAATCGTGGAAGAACTTGTGCAACTCCCTAGATGCCGCAAGCATTTGCGTTCGTGTTTCAATAAGTTCCAAAAGGTCTTGCCATGCTTCGTTAAGGCCGTCTTTCCATTCTGCAATCGTAGCCGAATCAGAATGTCCGGCTGATATTAACTGATCTGCGCAATCATTTACTGCTTGGACTCTTTCTGTGCCAATAGCTTCTGTATCTCGTGCAAATTCCTTGAATCTTTCCCATAATAAAGTCACATGGTCGTAATCTTGGCCAAGTTCATGAGAAGACGCGACTACTTCTCTGTCTGCTATCCACTGTTCAAGATCACCGACGTCTCGGTTGAGAAGGAACAATTGCAAGGCCTCGTCTAATTTAGCTCTCCTTTCCTGAGCGAGGTCTTTAAGACCTGCGTAGAGTTTGTCCAATTGTGATTGTTTGATAGCAACTTGTTCGGCCATCGGATGCCCTTCTGCAGCTAAGGCGCGTACCGTTTCACCTAAAGTTCTTATTGTGTCTGCATAGTCTTCAACAGCTCCTTCCAAACTTTCGTGCTTCTTCATAAGGTTTCTGGCAGATGTTTCGTCTTTGCCTCTGTCCTCTACCATCATGTATAATTCTTGCTCGCTCATCCAGCTTTCCGCTTCACTTGCATCGAACATGTACTGCTGGGCTCGTTCGTTTCGTAACAAGTTCTCACGTCTATCTTCCATTGCATCTTTGAGGTCCTGCCATGCTTTGAGAAGTTCGTTAATGAGCCTTCCGAATTCGGAGGAATCTTCGTGACCTTCGTCAATCAGTTTTTGACCGTTATTGCACACCGAGTTGATTCTAGGCTCGTGATTATCGATTTCTGTACGGAGCGATTGGTGCTTCTTTTTTAGCATGTGAACTTGGAAAAGGCTGTTCCCATAATCGGTAGACGTAGCCAGAGGCATTTTCTCTGAAATCCATAAAAGTTCGTCTTCGACGTCTCGCCTGAACTGGAACGCTTCTTTCTTCTTTTCGAGTTGTCTTTGACGTTCCAAAAGTGGTTGTTTGAGTTGTTGGAATCTTTGCTCGACTTGACTCTTTTTACTTTTAATTTCATGCATATCCTTTTGAGGGACCTTTCGTTGCAAGTGGGCAGTTTGTGATTCTAACTCGTCTACTTGTTTAGCCTTTACTGCCATCTGAGTTTCGATCATTTGTTGCTTTTGCATGAGGATATTGACCGATGCCAAATCTGATCCGGTGTCATCGCTTTCGATCTGTTTCTCTAAATCATTCATCCATGAATCGATATCGTCGCAGGTCTGATGTATAAGAACTTCCCTGTTTGCATCGAATAATCGTTCACCCTTTTCGTGAGTCGTTTTTTCGAGGTCGTCAAATTGTTCGGCTAATTCGGATAGTTTCGGTCGTATTTCTTCAGCATATTCGGGTTTCTCGCGCGCCAATTCTTCCCCAGCTTTTTGTAGATTGTGAAGGCGTTCTTTGTTAGCGGCAATTTCGGCTTCGAATGCCTGGTGCCTGGTCCATTTGCTATGTACCGTTTTGGCAGAACGGTATGTCTCGTCTTGTGCGACAATGTGCTTCTCTTGGACCCATTCTCCCAATTCGTCGCAGTCGCGCAAGAACTGTTGGAGTTCTAATTGGTCCCTGAGTCTTTCCATAAGGGCTAACGCCTTTTCTCTATTAGCTGCACGTCGTTCTTCGATAACATCCGCTCGTTTGGCGATTTTATCGGACGCAAAGTGCCCTTCTTCGCAGAGACGACGAGAGAATTGAATGACGCCGTTAATTTTGTCGTCATTTGCTTCCATTGTTGTTAAGAACGCCTCGTGTCGTTTAAGTAGATTTTCAGCTTGTTCTAGGTTAATCGGTGTTTCATCCTTGCCCAAAGCATGCTCCTGTTGGCTCAAGATCACTTCTGCTTGCCGTGCATCCCTATTCAACAATTGCAGAGACAACGACTGAGAAAGTAATTGTTGGCGGTTTTCCCACATCTGCTGTAATTCAGCCCATCCGTCTTGTAGGGCCTTTAGCCTTTCTCGCAAGAACATATACTGAGGATCGTCTTGAGTACTTGGTTCAGCTGTTACCTTTTCGCCGTATTCCATCATCTTGGTATAATCTTCGGTGTAATTGTCGATTTCTTCGCGTATGCTCTGGTGTTGAGATAATAATTTTTCCGCTTCGGCGAGTGATGCTGGTGTGTCTTCCGATGCAACATCTGTTTGTGTTTTTGTCAACCAAGCCTGGAAGTGGTCCAAGTCGCGAAGGAATCGGTGAATGTCACCGGCTTCTTCCAATTTGGCGTCTCTCTCTTTCAACATTTGCGTCAGCTGTTCCCAAACTATTTGAATTTGAATGATGCGTTCTCTGATAACTGCAGCTTCTTCTGGGTGCTCGTTTTCGATTGCAGCTGCCTCCTTGTCTAGGGCTGTTAATTTGGCTTGTATAGCTGCCAGGTCTCTTTCCATTCCAGAAAGACGTCTCTGAAGAGTCATAATACCCGTGAGATCCATTTCCAAACTGTCTGTGCTTTGCAAAATTCTCTTTTTGTCTTCGATCCACGATACGGTTTCGCGACATTCAATGTGGAAAGTTTGCACGCCATGGGACGAATTAAGCTCTTCGCGTTTGTTTTCGGCTTTCTCGCGAAGTTCTGCCCATTTTTCGTTGAGCTGATTTTGTTTAGCGATGACCTCTTTGGAATTTGGATGTTCTACGTGCAATAGCTGCCTGGCAAGTTGATTGACAACGGCCACGCGTGAAGCATTTGCGTTCATTTCTTTCTCGAATCCGTCGTAACGGTGTTTCATAATTTCGACATCTTCTATATCCTTTGCTGGTACCATGGTCTGTAACATGCGATCTTTTTCGCTGATCCATTGCTCAACTCCTTCGCTTTCGGAGAACAATTTGTAGAGTGATAAGGCGTCAAGTAGTCTCTGTTTACGGAGTTTTGCCAATTCCAGAAGTTCTTTGTATCTGTTATCGATTGAAGTCAATCTTTCTGTAACTTCTGGAGACTGGGCATCTTTTGGATTCAGCTGTTGGGCTTGCTGATGAAGAGCGTCGATTGTAGTAGCGTAATTCTTAAGCTCATCCGTTACATCTTTATGCTTCTTGAGTAACGATTGTACGTTGGCCTCGTCGCGACCGACGTCTTCACTGGAAACCAATCGAAGAGTATCTAACATCCAAATATCAACATCATCGGCGTCAGCGAAGAACTGATGGTAATCTACTGCCTCTTCCAATCGTTTTCTGCGGAAAGCAGCAAGATCCAGTAGGTTATTCCACATTGCCAGAATTTCTCGAAGACGTTCTTGTACTCGTTCAGCACCAAAGTGACCGGAATTGACCAGTTCATCGCCTACAGCGACTACTGCCATTAACTGGGGTTCGTGAGCTTGGATTTCGTTTTCTAGTGCTTTGTGTTTCGACAAAAGTAAATTCACGGTTGTTAGATCGTGACCAATATCTGAGGTAGAAACAATCTGTTCTTTCTCTTTAATCCAGTTGTCTTCATCGGCCATGTCCCAGTAGAACTGCCACAACTTTCTACTTTCTTCCAATCTGGAACGTCTTTCTACAGCCAGATGAACCAATTCCGCATATGCATTTTCAAGTTGTTGCACTCTTTCGACTACAAGACCCGGGTCGCAAGGATGATACCCTTCGGATTCTGGGGCAGCATCCAAGAATTTCTGTGACTGTTGTGCTACCGCTTTGACCCTCTCGCCAAGTATATTAATATCGGCTTCGAGAAGGTTGTGTTTTTGCAAAAGATCTTCGACGCCCATCAAATGTTTTCCGTAATCGTCGGTCAAAAGACGTACTTTGAGTTCTTCCATTGAGTCTAAGATATGAAGCATTTCTTGGAAGCATTGCTGTAATTGAAGTGATAGCTCGAGTCTGTATCGACGCGCCCTGAGGAGTTCCAACAAGTAATTCCAAAGTCTGAGGACGTTGTCCTTGCGAGCATTAATACGATCTATGTCATGGTAACGTTCAGTTTGAAGTTCTTCAGCTACGGCTACCACTGCTTGTACTCTTTCTTCGTAAGCTAAAATGTCGGTTTCTATAGCCTCATGTTTTTTCGCAGCAGCTTCTACGGCTGCCAAGTCATGACCAAAGTTATCTTGAGATACCAGTCGTTGATTCTCGCTGAGCCATGTCTCTCTCATGCCCGCTTTTCTGTTAAATCGTGCCGCTAACTGTTCTAATTTTTCTTGTCTAATCAATTCTTCACGCAGTGCTAACTCACGTTCGTGTTCGGCTTTCTCAAGACGTTCCCAAGCCTTATTGATATCCGATATCATTTTACCTTCTTTAGGTGTGTACGGTTTTTGATTATTTGCTCTCATCTTTGATTGTAAGGTGAATAACAGAATTTCCAAGTTACCTTTTTCGACAAACTTGGGAGGTTTTTCGACCGTTCTATAATTATTAAATTGTCCCAGTTGTTGTTGAACGCCTACTAAAGAATTAGCAAAATTTCTATCTCCTAAAGCGACTATAGTGGCCTCGATCCAAGCCAAAAGATCACTAGTTAACGATTCATATTCGCGGATCATGCGATCGTTATCCATCGCTATTCCTACAACTTTTCCGATACGTTTTCCTTGAACCGTTTCTTGTTTCATCTTATTGAAATAGTGGTAGTAAGTGACTACGTATGTAATGATAGATTTTTCATCTGGTTGGTCGACAAAGACATCCTCCGCATCTAGGAGTTTTGTCAGACCCAGTTTATCTTCGGCCACGTTAAATGCATTATTAAGATTGTAAATGGGATTCGATTTGGATAATTTCTCGTAGTTAATGAGATCCGGGCGATGCTTGTGAATGATAGCGTTAAACGCTAGACCATCTCGCCAAGAAGTGGTGAAATTACGTACGTTGACATTATGGTAACCAGCGGTTTTCATCTGGCACCAGAGAAGCAGTGCGTCCTTGGCCGATTTTGTTTCTTGGTTGTCAGTTTCTTCGATCGTGATGTCCTGGATTTGGAAGCGCAAAATAATGGTCCAAATAAGACCAAGCGATAAACGTGGATTGCCGTCTACTATATCGTGCGAACCCATATTCTCAAGGTGCACCCTTTGTTCCCTAAGGAACTGCAGGGCTTTGTCTACATTTTCAAGGCAGTGAATGCGCATCTTGCCCTTAGTGGGGCGGGGCAGTCGTTCGCCGCTAAGGACTTCTAGAAGCTTTATTAAGTTTTTGCCGTCACGCATGTCAATGTATAAATCGCTTATGCGCGTATTGACGCGCACCAAATGGGAATTCACCCATTTTTGGAATGTCTTCTTTTGAACACTCTCCCTTTCATCTGCGCGAAAAATATAAGACACAGGTTGAATAATACGAGTCAAAAACTGAACACCTTCGGGGAAAAAAAATAAAGCCACCTACCTGCTAAAGCTTTTATTCGAGATCTTTCAAAAAGACGGGAAGACGAATTACCCCCGTCATATTCGTAGTCTTCCACAATTTCCTGCTGAAGAGTGGGGTCCCATCTGACAATGGAGATATCGGTCGTCATGATTAAAACCGCTGCCTAGCAGCAGATTAATCGTCTGAAACGAATAATATACTGCGATAGTATATTCATATGATCAGCCAAGAGAATTGAACGGTTTGTACCATTATAGAAAAAAGAAAATAACCACAACCGAATACATCAGAAGTTTGGATATTAGTAAGATACTTTTTAGTATGCCATGCTCACGATAAGGAAATGATGAATACGTTTCAATTTTAACAGCACAACTGTAGATAACACTAGTTGAAGTGAACCAATGTCGATGATCAATAGCGAATATCATTGATTAAAGCATTAAATTGAAAATATAACCAGCGGGGCCCACAGATTACGCGGAAAGAAGAAATTTAAATTTATTTGGATGATGTAATACGAATTACAAACGGATCTGAAGCTATATAATGCATGGCTGTCGTTTTTTTATAAACAAATTATATGTACAATGTTACGCTTAAAACGAACATGACGTAGTTTATAAAGTTTAAATACAGTTGAAAAACAGTATAGGTACTGTTGTGAGTATTATTGGACTGTATTGACTGGATTTTCGATTTTGGTTTATACTTTTTTCTGTACATACTTTCGCTTTTACACTAAATAATATTATGAAAGCCCACTTAACTGATTAAAATGGCGATATGTAGGGCAAAATTTATCTTTCTTGACGTAAGCATAAAACGAATAGGAAATGATGAATGTCCAGAACTTAGCCTCAATATTTTTGAAAACATCAAAATTGGAGTAACCTATTCTTACTTAACTATATTAAATCTACTCATTTAACATGTACCTAACAAAAATTTTATGAAAATAAAGCGCACCATGCGTATCGATTAAAATATAAAATTATAATAATGAGAAAAAAAAATTCTCAATGACCTTAACATGACGATTATAACGATCGAAACTTGGCACAGGATCTGGATAAAATCTTTCATCAAGTGTAGGTTTGTGGGAGTTCGAAGTAAATTTAGAAATAAATATATACAGCAACATCACGTATGATAACCAAAACTGAAAGCTATTTTAAAATACACAGAAAATGTAGAGAAAGTTAGAATATTTAAGAGGATGTTTTTAATAAATGCGAAGCCTTTTAAAAATTATGTTCGTGCCAGGAAAACAAAAAAAAAAAGGCGATACATAGCAAACCGGAGCGAACCATTGAAATTTAATACCATACGAATCAGATCTAAATCGAGTACAGGCTTCACACCGATAAAACGGAATTTATTGACTTAAAAAGGCTCCGGGTAATGACCTGAAACGGTGGTGATATCAGTACAATTTACAAACTTATTATTATTCTGATGTGGGTGTGGATAATGTGTACAATTACGATAAAAGGTACACAGGAAAAACAGAAAGCTTTCAACTCTTAACAAAAATTTTTAAGATAAGAACCGTGAATTTACCTTTAGACCACATCAGCTAACAAACTATTTATGGATATTGTTCTTTTGAAAACGTAGTCTCAGTTTAGAAGAAAATGGAAATTGGACATTTAGTAATAATTAATGACAATAAATTTTCTTCGGCAGCAACCGTTGATGTAGCAAATTCCATAACTCACGGTGACTACACTTTGAGAAATGTGATGACCCTTGACTTAAAATAAAGTCACAGTTTATTTATTTCATTGCCGATAAACTTGGGGACTTAATTGACACATAAAAGGAAATGGAGATGCGTCTGATACTAAATTTAAACCACTAATCACATCATGAAAATCATATCAATGCATAGTACGATAATGATCAGAGGACATCACTGTGACTGTACCTACTGCCTACGTTCCCTGAAGATGCCAAACACAGTAATTGGCGAAACGTAAATCTGTGTTCTCACAGTACAAGAAGCAATCCTAAGTCATGAGAATCAAGCACGTATCTTAAGTATTATCCAAAAGAATACAAGCTAAGAGAAAAAACACTCACCCCAGTCACAAATAACTAAAATCTTTGAATACACTTCCGCACTTTATCTTTTTCATTGAATCACCTTCGATAATAACAATTTTCCGAATTCCGGCACGAAAACACGCATTTCTCCGTGCACTCCGGCAAACCGGAGTTGACCTCCGGAGGGAAGTTTGACAAAATCGATTGGCGACCCTCTAGGACGAACGGCGCCTAAGCTGATGACGACACAACCCCGTCCTTATGATCGTTCATTGCGGAACAACGCGCCTGAGGGATTCGATCCTGTCCGGGGTAGGAGGTGGTCGGTGGCGGCGGTGACGGTCGCGACCTAAAAGGGGTGGCCAATTGACGATTCGAGACTCGCCGGAAAGACGACGCGACACATAAACTAACGCGGCTGCGAGTGGTCTCATCCGAAAATTGGGTCAATTTCAATAAGTGGGTGTCCCAACTGCTCATATGTGCGGCTCCTCCGCAAATGTTTACCATGCGCAGACGCACAAAGGTTTCCATTTTATAAAAAAAATACCAGACAAATGCGCCAGGAGTCCCGTATTTTATTAAATGCAGGTAATAATGACCATAAATTCAAATTGACTGAAAAATTTGGAGACGGACAGAAAAAACAAGCAACTCTTTCAACTTGAGAGCACTATGTATGTTTCGAAAATTGCCTTGAAACCCTTGATCCAATGTTTCATTAAGAAAATCTATACTCCCAGACTGGGCCAATTCAGTTGTTTACCAAAGGGAAACAAAATCAGCTGATGATTCAGAGAAAAACAGGTAAAAAAGGGAAAAAATTAAAACTACTCGTTCTACTTCAAATGAAACAATTATTACTATGTGAAGTTTGGGAAATTAATGTGGTAGTTGTGGAAATCCATAATGTTACGTTTTCCCCAGGTGCTTTTTTGTCAATTGCGACAATGTCAAACTTTTTGAAGTCCTCGTTTGCTGACATCAATAGAAAATTTAGGATGTTCTTTTAAAATATTTTCTACCTGAACAAACCATTCTGCATAGTTCGTAAAATCTGCGATTTCATCGAACCCTTATTACAGGAACGTGATAAAGGGGAATTTTTCAACCCTCAAATCAACCACTTTGCAAAACGGGGAGTTGGAGTTCATATATCAACTGTGCTTTCAATGACCACTTAAAATCTCTCACACCAACCTTTTCCGAACATCTTACACCACCATGTATGTTGTACACCTATATCTACCCCAGTGAATTTAGATCTATACGTTGTACAGTGATGATAAATAGTCTAAAATTTTCGCGGAAGAATATCCCTCCGAATCACAAAAAATATTTTACTTGTACTTGCAGAGATTATCTAAAACAAGCAAGCTTTATCTCTTTACAATGTAGACAAATATAGAATACATAATAGAGCAACAGCAATATCGTTTATACATTATAATGATTAAAGAAAATCAACACAAACATAAGAAATTCCTTTATTTATACAAGCATACACGTAAACACCACTTGTCGAATAATAAACAAAACGGTTCATTCATTTCTTTCAACTTAACTCTACCGCCCACATCTGGTGATGTCATTCTACATTAATAGGTTGAACAAGTTGCATATTATGATGATTCCACTACAGACAACAATAATAATTAATATTCACGATACCTTTCTTCTATACTAATAAACAGTATTTCTATTACATAAACATCACCACGAAGGTCGCCTGGTTTGAAATATCGCATACTTCTGCTGTGCACACCGTTGTGCTACATTTTTTTTTTGCTGACTTGTACATTACTAAAGAGGCGTTTAATAAATGCATTTAAAATAAATTGCGCATTTTAGGTACTTATGGTTTTATTATTTTTTAATAGACTATAAAATACATTCTGAAATAAAAGACGTAAGAACAACCTCCTTCCTGTTAGATGAATTGGTTTTGGGCTACTATAATATTGGTGCAATTTTTCACATCTGAATCTTAATCATTTAAACTGATCAGCTCGAGGCTGGACTAACGACAAAATAGATAAAAGTTCCATCTTTCATGGATAAATTATAGTTTTTGAAGTATATTACTACGCTTCTTCTACATCGAGATACATAATGTTTATTGCCAGCTTAATATCAGAATAGCATTTCGTGTATTTTCCAGGAACCACCAGAAGCGACAAATTTTTGGATTTGGTAACAAATCATCGACAAATTATGGTATGTATTTCTCTACGATAGTTCAATTTCAAAATACGCTATGTATTAGTAGCAATTTAGGGGTTCTCCGATCGTCTTTTCGCTGATCGACAAAATGGGTAAAAGTTCCATCTTTTACCGATAAATAAGTCCTTACAGTATTTTTCTATTCCAATTCAATTTCGCGATAGGCTATGTGAAGTTCCACCTTGGCGGTCCTCCAGTAGTTTTTCGCAAGACAACTAGAAGATAGACTAGCGACAAAATAGTGAGAAGCACCATCAATCGGTGACAAATTATAAGTCTTACGGTATTTCTCTGCGTTATTTCTATATCGAGATACGCTTTATGTAGTGCCAGTTTGATATAGCATTTCGTCTATTTTTCAGTATCCATCTGAAGAGACAAATTTTTGCATTTGGTAACAAATTAGCCACAAATTATGGTCCTCACAGTATTTTTATAAGATAATTCTATTTCGAAGTACTCCATGCATTAGTATCAGATTAGCGGTTCTCCACTCGTTTTTCGGCGATCAGCTCGAGGCTGGACCAACGACAAAATGAGTAAAGGATTCATCTTTCACCGATAAATAAGCCTTACAGTACTTTTTTTACGTCATTTCTCCATCGAAATACGCTTAGTAGTCGCACCCTAGAGGCTCTCCAGTCGTTTCTGGCAAAATCAATCTGAAGATACACTAGTGACAAAATAGTTAAAAGTATCATCATTCAGCGACAAATTATAGTTAAGTATATCTCTATGCTATTCCTACATCAGGATACGTAATGTGTATTGTCAGCTTGATATCAGGGTATCAGTTCGTGTATTTTCTAGTAACCACCAGAAGCGACAAATTTTTGAATTTGACAACAAATTAGCGACAAATTATGGTCATCACAGTATTTTTCTAATTCCATTTCGAGATATGTCATGTATTAGTATCAGATTAGCGATTCTCCATTCGTTTTTCGCTGATCAGTTCGAGGCTGGACTAACGACAAAATGAGTAAAGGTTCCATCTTTCGCCGACAAATAAGTCCTTGCAGTATTTTTTACGCCATTTGTATTTCGCGATACGTTGCTTCTATATCGAGATATGGGTTGTGTAGTGCAGCTTAAAGTAGTATTTCGTCTATTTTTCAAACAAATTAGCAACAAATCCAATTGCCTTCAAAACCCATTAAAGCAATAAACATTCATACCGAACTGCTTACTTGATCTACAGAAGTCTTTATTCATTTATTTATTTTTATTACATTATTATACGATATGATCATCGTTGAATACAAGCTACCGTAAGAAACTATGCGTGGGCCAAGCAACTCCAGAGAACTTCCATTCTATGTGGGCGATTTTCTTAAAACTAAAACTAGTCACCGAGCAACAATAACAACAATACACAAATGACCCTTTCAATTCAATTAATCAAAAGGAAGCACTTCAAATACCGCAGTTATTTATAACAACTAACCGTACAGAGTAGGGCGCATTTTATTGTACAGCGCTATTTAATATTTAACAAAACAGAACTTGAGGGTTTATTACAATTGTAGGGATTTCCCAGAGGTACAAATTAATATGAAGTTAGGAATTATTTACTTTTTAGGTTGCCAACGAGCTGAACAAAAATAACAGATAACTTGGGCGGAGAATCCTTCGCAAAATTTTCGCGGTTTAAAAAATTAGTAAGATACCAATTTAAGTTCTCTGTATACATAGAGCAATTAGATTAGATACGTTCACGTTATTTTTTTAAGATAATGTAGGAGTGTAGGTGCATAAGTAAACAGTTAAATTATTAGAGAATATTTAGAACATTCATTTACACAGTGTAGAGTTGTAAAACAAACAAAAAAAAAATGAAAGCAAATTACTTTGGTAGGCCTTTTAGATGTTTTTTTACTACTTTCTGCGAATTTAAAAGTAGACGATCAAAAATGGGACATTCTCGCTTCAAAAAATATATAACACTTTGTTAAAACGTAAAAAAACCATAGAAAATAATGTTTAGGGTTCTGTTTGATACAATAAAACTGAAAACAGGGTGTTTATCTATGATGCTCCACATTTTTTGCTAACGACTGTAGATGGGCGACATTAATAAACACCATAAGGATTACATAACACTCACTCATCTTTTAATATTTATGTAATCTTTAGTGTGATAAAGAGTAATATAAGAGGCAAATATTCAGATGAGTCATGGCCTTTATAGGATCACGAATATTTTTAGATGGAGTTGCTTGTTATACGTGTGTTAAGTGTGAGCATCTGTGTGCATTACTTTGACCATGGATGTTAATTGCTAATGAAGCAGTCGAAAAAGACTGCATGGACGTTTTAAGTGAGAGTTCTTTTCGTATGGGCGAATGAAATTGACCTAATTTAACAGGCAAACTTCATTACAACACACCCATAACATTTGAACGACTAGCATCGCTTCTTCCGTTAGTGACATTAAAAATGCATCGTGGGCAATACAGTTATAATAGATTTTACCTGTAGCCCCATTAAATAAAAAACAATGGTTCCTTCGTTACGTCACGTTGCTGTAATTGTTTTGCTATTGTTAGGTTCAGTGACACTGCTATAGATACAACATAGCACCCTACATTCGAAAAATACACACCTATCAAGGTCAGGCTCACGCCCTTTAAATCGATCTCAGGCGCTTCCATTTATCATAACGTTCGTTTAATTATTTACTCTGCTTTATAAATAGGCAAAACGATAAATATTAATTAACAATAAGGACTAGTTTTTACCGGTAACACACCTATTTGTCGGTCGGCCATTTTTATAGGGCGAAAACAGAACCTGTCAGTTGATTGTTAAATGATTGTTGCACATTTCTCAGCCTACTTGATAATGTCTAGGACTTACCTTATCACTAGGTTTGTCGATTTTTCGTTTCTTTCGTGCTCACTACACTCTAAAACCCACTAACATAAAAATAACAGTCCAACAAACCGAATTTAGGCGGTGTTCTATCTATCTCCATTACTACTATCTCGAATACTCATTACATTTCGCTTCCAATCGCTTCATGGCGACGTAACACGATTCGACGTTGTTGTTACTCGTTTTATTTACTGTTTCACTCTTCTTTCTCTTTTCTCATTTAATTCGTTTGACAGCAAACGCGCCATTATTAATGGTAATCCCCAATTTTTGAATAAAAGAAGGAAGTAAATTAATATATTATTTAAAGCATGGTTTAAGGTAATCGTATCTGGCATGCAAAGCTAAATAAGTACTAAAATTAGTATTTAATTATGCCCTTTATGCTGTTTATAACGACTGTTATATTAATTTTTTAAATTGAAAAATGCCAGACCTCGTAATTTTTGACAGTTATTTTAATTTTAAATTTAGAAGTGTGAAGCCTTCAATTTTTTTTTCAATGCACACTGTCAAGAAATTAATGCAAATNTGCAGTTTATTAGGTTTTTTATTTAACTGATGTGATTAAATACATTTCCTTACATAAACAAATAAAAAAATGTTTGTGTTCGGTTTGCCCGCGTAAATACAAATTTGATCTTAATTTGTAATTTATTTTAAGTTAATTTTAGCTCATGAAATAAGTTCTATGCAAATTTACTTTTTTAATTTTAATGAAAGGTTGCAAAACAATTAAGTCATTTAATTATAATAGTTTGAATTGTTAGGTGGAATAAATAATATGCTCATAAACGTGTACTGGATGATAGCAAACCCTTTAATGAGATAATATACATATTTTTGCAAAGTATTAGGTACAAGGTATTAAGTAAACTAAAAATAAAGATAATAATAATTTTCAAAGATATTGATTGTAAATAAGTAATAATCTAACGATAAATAATAGGCGAATCATCCAATTTTAATTCGTGTAATACAAAGTGCAGCACAGTTAATATTTAATTGGAATAAATTGAACAATTGAATTACAATTTAAACTACACAGCCAATCAACTATCACTGAACCAATCTATCTCTAATCTAAGTTATTATAAAATTGATGTAAAACGCTTTCCAATTGTTTTTAAAACAATACCTTCTCTTTTAATAATAATACATTTAATGTTTCAACAAGACGATTAAGTTTTACAAAGTATTAAGTATTAAAAGCTATTTTGGCAACGGCTTCTCGTCACTGGACTTTCACGTGATTCACACAAATAAAAACAAAATTAAATTTTGTCGGGTATTTTTCACAAAAAGAAAACAATTTTTCTAATTTAGAAAGAAATATAAATCAGGCACAATCAAATGCATAAAAACTATAGAAAACCACACCCTGTAGACCTTATTAGGCTTTGGCTTCCATTTTCTTTTGCACTGCAGAAGATGATGGAAAACTAATAACATTCAGAAACGTTGCAAGTTCCTTTTTGTATTCTATCGGGTGGTTTTGCAAGTGTCCCACGTGAGGGGACTTTTCCCAGCACTTCCAATAAACCTAAGCATAAACAAGAGAATGGAATCATATAACCTGTCTTTTGCGATATTATATACGGTACCTTGGTGCCCATATTTTCCCAACTATCTCTGACCCTTTGGTTGGAATCGACAGCGCCAACGGGGTCACTTTTACTGAGAAGAAACAGTGCTGGAGATCTGACTAAATTCGTATGAAACATTTGGCTGGACCTTATGTAGTGAACCGTAGCCACTTTGTGGAATTTTTTCAAATGGTAACTGGAATATTTATTTTGTATCAATATGGCGGATTCAAAATAGCCACTCAAGTATATGAAAGGGAATTCAAATAGCTACAAGCTGGATAGTATCTATACACTAAATAAAGTAGGAAAGCAAGAATCAAAAATCAACGAAAGACTATCAGCAGTTGCAAAAATATTTGGATTTGGTACCATGAATGGAAAGTTTATTATTAGGAAATAAAAAGATCCAAAATGACAAACACGTTTTGAAATCCAATATGTAGACCGATACTGACGTTTGGTTGGGGATCATGGATACTGTCAGTAAGTCAAAAAGGCAAGTTAAAAAAAATGGAAATTGTATTTCTTAGAGAAGTACAAGATGTCACAAGATTAGACATAATTAGAAACTTTGATATCTGGCAGGAACTGGGCATATGTCCCAGTAGAGTAGAATTAATGAAGAGAAACAAGTAAGGACACTACGAAGAAAGAGAAATAGGTAGTTAAAAAGAATGTAAAATGAAGATCAAGAAAGACATAGACAAAAAACGTTTCGAAAATCTTGGAAAAGAATGGTATATTGCTACACCTGGGGAAGGAATTGGTCCAAGAAAAAAAGGATGGAAAAATTTAATCAGAAGTAGGTATAATATTGAATTAATGTAGGTATAGTAATATATCAAAAGAAGCAAAAGAGACAACGACTGCAATAGATAATTTTGCTTTATACCATTTGGTAGAAAGGCGCTTTTAGTAAAGGTCCCACCAAGGCCCTTTGGTAAAAGCCTTAAAACATCCCTAAATTATATTATTTATACATAATATATTATAAAAAAAGCGGCTTACAGCATGTACTTCCTTAAAGCTGATTGCATGACTGGGTTCCTCGGGAATACTGCAATCGGTAATCCGATATGAATTTCGGTTACATCGGCTGCACTATCCCATACTTGTCCGATAATTCGGTCGAGAACATGTTGGTACCTTTCTGGTTCTCTAGCAATCAGTACCAGCACTTCTCCCCATAAGTAACCCCCTACTGAAAACCCATGAAGCATTAAAGGTGCATAGCTTGGGTTTTTGTCCAAAAATGCCAAAATATCGGCAGCAACAACCTAAAAATTTCCTGTTACAGTATATGTACCAGAGATCTGGTTTATCTTAAGCTACTTTAAATAAGGAAAGCCAAAATATGAAGATTGGAAAAACTTTGGCGGTTGTTGTAGAACAAATAGAATACCGCAAAACCCCAACGCCAAACCACGACACTGTAGTGAACTGACTGAACTGAACTGAACTGAACTGAAGTTCACTTCAGTCCCTGAAGAAGGTAACTTTGTTACCGAAAAGTGCTTCGGACAACTACAGTGTCGTGTTTTGGCGTTGGGGTTTTGAGCTATTCTGTTTGTTCTAAGGAAAGCCAGTTTTGAGATGGATTATTTTGATTCAAAATAATACAAATAAACTCAGGGAATAATACCTTACATATACATGATATTTTTAATTGTTATAAACATATTATTACATTGTTAATTTATTAATGCATTGAAAACAACGGAAAATGAAATCTTAGAACTATATTTACATAAGTGTGCTATAAAAGTAGCTATAACAAAAGAAATGCAACGTTTATCCATTAAGGTTGTCATTAAATGCAAAAATATGCAGTTTATTAGGTTTTTTATTTAACTGATGTGATTAAATACATTTCCTTACATAAACAAATAAAAAAATGTTTGTGTTCGTTCTCCTTTCACTTTGTATTAGAATGGTACCATTTAGTACCTATTTATCATTACTCAAGAATATATGTATCCAATATCTAACTTATTAGAATGATCTGTGTGCTATATTGTAAATTATATTTTAAAGCGATTTACTTAATTACCACAGTGATTAGAAACTTATTTGCACATTCAGATCAGAGCCTTTCCAAAAGGTGTGTACCTAATTAAAATAGGTACCAATATTCAGATTATGAACAATACACAATAATTGATATTTTACATCATACAATACTTAATTTTTAAATGAATTAGGTATAGGAGATAAGAACAGTTTATTGATATAATTTTCTGTTGCATTTCCATAAAAAAGGGAATGCTGATTAATTTTATCAATGTATTCATATTAACTCGTAAATTTTTTCACTGTATCAATCATGTTTTCCACTACCTCAATAAAAGCATTTCATAAATATTAAAACCGATTTAGGGATTCGTATTTAAAAATTAAATCATTTTTGCAATTTATGGAATTATACCTGAGTAATTCCTAAATATATGAACTTCCTATCAAGTACTGGAATGTTGATAATTTCATTAAAATATGAGAGGTCAAACACTCCATTATTGTCTGTAAAATTGTTTATCAGCGTATGTGATAAGACATGAATAAATTGATAAATATTTGAGTCTTCCAATTTGGATTAACAAGAATATAATTTTTGGAAAAGCATTGTACTAACCTGAGTTCCTTTTACTGGCCATAAAAGTTGCCATGGATTAATATTAACGTTCAAAACGTCGCAATTCTGATCCAAATACAGTTTTGCGTATTTCCCGATATGTTTCCTCTTCGCCATCAACCATGACAGCAGAACGACCATGGGTCTTTCTTGTGGCTTCGCTATTTTCATATCCGATATTTTAATATCCTTAGGGTTATCATTGCTAATTAATTCCAAACTTTTCGTTATTTCCACCGAAGAAAAATTTTGGGACCGAACAATACAAGCCATTAAACCCTTTAATGTAGAAATAAGTTTTGCATAAAAAAGAAATGAATTTTTCCAATTACACGAAATGACTAGATTAAAACAATTAGTACTTACATATTTTGGTAATTTAGACGCCAATTTTCGTGACGAATTTCCATTTCGTAAAATAAATAGCATTGTAGTCAACACTCTCATTTTCTTTGTCGATGAAAAAACCGTAAGGGAAAGGAAACCGACCACGCATGAGACAAAAGCGGCACACAAACTGAGCAAAACGATTTATTTAACATACACAATATAAATCTGCAACGTGGACTAGTCCCCCCTACTAATGTAAAAAAAGTATTAATAAATCCTGCAGAGAAAGTTTATTTTTTATTTATAATAAGTGCATCGATGATAATGTACAGTAGGCGGAATCCGTCTGGAATCTTTGAACTTTGTTAGAAATACGAAAAATTTCCGTCAGTTTATGGGCAGACGCAAATATAAATAGGTGGACTTTGGACGTACTTTTTTTATTTAACGCTGTAATGTTCATTATACATACATTACACACGTAGATAAATACATTATCTATGTCTGTGTTCATCCTTTGATGTGTGACTGTAGAACGTGAAACCACAGCGCAGCGCTGAGCAGTCAGCTCAACGTTTCATAGCTCGGAGTTTGAAGCCAATGGAAGAATTGAATTTTGGAAAAAACACTGATTGTAACGATATGCGCTATACTTATTTTACTATTTCCAACTTAAAATTAGAAGTTTTCATTTTTGAAAGGATTATACAAACTCATTCACCACCCATCTCATTACCGTTCGAGATGAGTTTATTTATCCACGAGTCAATTTAAAAGAAGGCCCTATCAAACCTGTTTAGCAACTTTTTAACTTAATCTGGTAGAAACATTAAAATTGTTAGTTATAGTTATATTATTGTATTGTAAAAGAATTTCCCTTTTAATAGTTTTACTCTTCATAATAAATTCAAATTGACGTCACAAAGTTATTAATCCAAGCTTCACTGTATTACAGAAAGGCCTGTTTAATGCGTATTTATTAGAGAAGAGAATTTCCAATGCAATTGAAAAATACGTTTTATGTATTATTGGAGTATAATTAAGTTATTATATCAGCGAATTAACAAGGATAATTAAAGAATCTTTTACATGAAGGATTTGAAACACGTCCTGAAACTCCAAAATCTGATTCCTTCTTTTCTGACGTAACAAATTCAACAATTATGTGACAATGCAAGGTTTTTTGACGTCACAATGCTATATTATGGATTTTGGTTACCATCTCATTTATGTATTTGTGGTTTTTGCCAACATTTTGCCAACTTTATGGTTATGTTGTTATGTTTTAATGTGACAATGATTTTTGTGTGACTGAGTGAAAATTTGGTAAAAAATGGCAAACAACGAGTCAGAACAACAGCAAAGTCCTGTTGAGAATGCATGGGAAATGAAAATACCAGAATTTACACCCAAAGATAATCCACATGGCCTTTTAGAAGAGAGTTCCTTTGCAACTCTTTTTCCACAGTACAGAGAACAATATCTTCGACAAGTTTGGCCTTTAGTTAAAAAGACTCTGCAAGAATATGCAATTTTAGCAGAATTGGATCTTGTTGAAGGTGCAGTAATTAGCCATATGACAAAATAATGTTAAAAATTGTATGTTTAGCAAACAATTTATCTTCTCCTATCTTATAGGTAGCATGACAGTCCGTACTACACGCAAGACTTGGGACCCTTACATTATTATAAAAGCTCGGGATATGATTAAGCTAATGTCGCGAAGTGTTCCTTATGAACAAGCCAAAAGGGTACTAGAAGATGGGGTGGGATCTGATATTATAAAAATAGGAAAAATAACTAGAAATAAAGAGAAATTTGTCAAAAGAAGACAGAGGTTAATAGGTCCTAATGGCTGCACTTTAAAATCAATTGAACTGTTAACTAATTGCTATGTACTTGTACAAGGTAACACAGTTTCTGCCTTAGGACCATACAAAGGTCTTCAACAGGTTCGTAAAATTGTTGAAGACACAATGAAAAATGTTCATCCTGTTTATAATATCAAAGCTCTTATGATTAAGAGGGAGCTTGCAAAAGACCCTAAACTAAAACATGAGAATTGGGAGCGATTTTTACCCAAATTTGTTAATAAAAATGTCAGTCAGAGGAAAAAACCTAAGAACAAGAAAGAAAAGAAGCCTTATACACCTTTGCCACCCCCACAAACAGAGAGCAAGGTACAAAAGAACATAATATTGTTGGTTTCTTAATTACTATTAAAATGATTATTTTCAGCTTGATAAGCAACTGGCTACAGGAGAATATTTCCTCAACAAGGAACAGAAAAGAGCTAAAAAGCGAAAGGAAAAGGAAGAGAAACAAGCAGAGGCTGCTAAGAGGAGGGAAGAAAAGAGAAATGAAGCATTTGCACCACCAGTTGAACCTGAACTATCAAAAATAAAGAGTAAAATTGACACTACAGTTGATTTAGATGCATTAAAATCAAAAATTAAAAAAGCGCAGACGAAAAAAGTATTCCAATCAAAAAAAAATTAATTGCTGGAAGCTAAATAATAAAAATAAATGATTTTTTGTAACCGGATGTTGTTTTTATTGAGATATTGCAATTTTACGATTGTAGTTTACTATTAAATAAAAAGAATTTCCAATTCGCTTTATATACCTTGCGTAAATACAACAATGAAGTTTAGGTTTCGCCATCTTACGACGAGTAGTTTAATGTAGTGATTTATTTCTTACTACTTCGTGTAATCTTTTATGTACCGCTAGATGGAAGCTCTTATCTGATCATTTGAAGTTCTTTTTCTGTTATCAGGCGCTAGATGGCCGAAAGAACCCATATTTTAATAAAAATTATAAGCTATATACAGGGAGTTTTCAGATGGTATTTATAGGGTGATTATCAATTATGGATTTAGATCTGGATCTTTTAAAATTTCTTTTCATTTAGAGAAAGAAATAAATTTTTGTAATAAAACAACAAATCATCATTTACAATGAGTTTATTTTATAAAAGTTCCCAGAACTGAAACGTTTTACTATTTACAACTTTATTTTGTACACTTTCTTTATCAGAACTAAATGGCATACAAAAAGCTGCATTCAGCAACCAGTACTGAATA
>NW_020438979.1:312002-328910 GCF_000699045.2 Agrilus planipennis | reverse complement strand
AAGGACAATATAATTACAGACTTAAAGGAAATTATTAATTATTAAAAATACTCTGTTCAGCTCACTATATTTATATATACAAACTCAGTCAAGCCATTGCTGAATACTATCTCCCACAAAGTGAGCGTTTGAGTTGAAACAATTTCGTTATGTAGACAGCTACCGTCGATTTTAAGTCAGACTTGAGTCTGTACCATAAAGCCAAGAAACCGATTAAATAGTGAATGAAAAGGAATATCACTAAAGCAAGGACCTGATTGGAATAAGTGTGTCCTAAGACGCCCATATCCCTAAGAAGGATTTTTGGGTCCCTGTAGTGACAATATATTTCTTCATCACAGGGTAGAGGATCTCTAAATTCCAAAAGGGAAGAGCACATCCCAACAACGCCGTACCTTAAATAACTCGTACCTATCAAATATTGCATGAAGGTTTCCAGTTTGGTCCCATAGCCCATTCCATAAATTGAGAAGAATAGAAGGGGGGCTAGGGAAGACGGTGCCACTGCTGATCCGTTCTAGTAATAAAAAGAAAATTGTTTAATAAAGAACGTTTCAATAAAGAGATTTGCAATGTAGTACCATGATATTAAACATGGCCCCAATAGCCAAACCAAATGCTTCTGAATTTACTGCTACTAGCAGCAAAACCAGAGACGAAAGAGTAATACTTCTAAAATCCGTGGGTTGCTGACTCATTGCGTATGTTATTGCTATGTATACAGAGCCCAGAATTATCTGTAATTAAAATGATTACATATATGTAACTAACTATAAAAATAAACACCATAAAATCGTTAATTTAATAGTAGCCGTAAGGGCCAATATAATTTTTCATTTTCACTTACCACCAAAGGTAAATTCCTAATTATAACAGCAGCGTAATATGCTTTTAGGGAGTACCATCTGTTAAAATATTCTCGTTTTACAATTTGTACTTCGGTTGGAACTAAAAAAAAACAAAAAAGTCTGATGTTGAATCTAGTCAGTGTTTAGTATTACTAGAACGTTTTGTTTAACGAAATGCTCACTTACACATTAAAACGGACGTCATAGTGTGGGTATACATGAAGAAAACGATTTCGCACAGGCAAAAGAAGAAATTAGAAATAGCTAAAGAACCATTTTGTCCAACTTTGTAAAAGATGCTTCCTACCAATAGACCCGATAAAATATGATGTACCAGTTGAACCTTTAAAGCTGTATGACTTCTGCTTCTGATCAGCATCATCCTCTTCAAAAGGATCCAAAACTGGGCAAAAAAGGACGTAGGGAATTCAATGTGTGCTTTTTCAATCGTTATTGGCTCTGTAGTTTCTTTATAAACGGCGTAACTGGTGTCCAAAGCAATCTGAGCAGTTTCTTTTTTTTTAATTATGGAGTATCCACTTGTGTTATCAGTATTACAGAGTCGAAGGTGTCTCTTTCCATTTTCAGTAGCAGTAGATAACATCAGTGTGATATCACTATCCATGTGAATCAGTTCAATTACTAAAAGAACATTGCAAAATAATTAATATAAAATTAAGAAAGACAAGAGTTTCTGCGACTTAAAAATTTCATACAACGAAAAAGAAATTGGAAGTATTTGACGTGATGTCACAAGATAATTTAATTGTTGCTATTAATTGACCTGTGTACCTACAGCTATTTATTGCAAACTGCGGCAAGGTCTAATAATCATAATAATTTTTATAATTATTGCAGTATTCGGTCATGTTTTATTACCGCAAAGTCCTCTTTCTTCGGACGATTGAAGCACCAAACCGGATATGTGCAACCTTTAATGTAGGGGTCATCAGTGTATAGGATGATTGAGTATATCGTGCATGTCCAACAATTATCAATTTACCAATTATTTCATTAAATTTTAATTCATAATAATGTATTCAAAACAACGAAAGAAATTAAAATACATAAATATGAAACACTTTGACATTTAATAGGGGTTAATATCAAATATTAATGTGAAAATTCATTTTAATTTTCTTCCACTATAAATTACCTCAGATTAATGAGGAAAAAATTTGTTGCTGTTTCACATAATCGCCGGGAATCGAACCCGAGAATTTTGGCTTTACTCACCAATGCTCTGTCGCCTCTCGTAAAATACATGTTTAATTTAGAAGCTCAGGGGAGCGAACACCGAACAAAGTTAAAATTACTCCCCTCAGCATGTTTTTAAATATATGAGTAATTAATTTTTATTATTTTGCTAGGTAAGTAATTATAGTTTCTTTCTACAATTAGCTCCATTGTAACCCGAAATTCTGTAAGCACCCCTAATTAATACGTGACATCATTAGGCATTTATCGAGCTTACGATTAATAATATGTTTTTTAGTGATTCATTAGATGGCTGATATAAAATTAAAAGTAGCGACTAATTATGTAATTATGTGCTATCTAAAATATTATTCATATATTAATCATACAGGATGGTACATTACGTAATCTACGCTGTTAATTTATGTTTAGTTATCCCTCTTAATTTTGTGAAAAGTAAATTAACGATTTTTGATTAATAAACAATAAAATAACCGTAAAACAACAGGTCGTTACACGGATATTTAATTAATTAATATTAGTGGATTTATCAAATTATATTTGATATCGTTATTGAAGAAACTCGAGGCTACGAATACCTGTTTGGAACCTTCGTATTAAGTAATTATTATCAAAAACAACAATAGAAATCAATTAGTTAAGTATATTAAACTTTATCGCGTTTCGCTCTCATCAGCTGATGCTGGTAGGTGGCGTTTTTCCCACCCACCTACACTGTGGTACAAATGGTAACTAGAGCGGACGACCTTAGGAATTATAATATTCTTCAATAATATTTGGCTACAGGATGTATGGAAACTAAATACAAAAACTTAAAGTTAAAAAGGTAATTATGATCGAAAACTTACGGTGATCGGCAGGATTGTACGTGGTTGGGCAAGAAATATCAATCGATGATAAGAAATCAACCAATTTGTTTGCAGGACCGTTATATGCACAAAGTCCGTCTGCCAAAAAATAAACCTGCAAATAAAAATACCATGATACGTATATCTTTTTAGTTGTCATTTGTGCTATAGGTACGATGTTTAGTAGCAGGTAATATTTGTCAAAGAAAAGGTACATTGAATTAGGAGATACATATGAATATGAGAGAAAAACATCTTACCTGATCAAACTGTTCAAAAATTGAAGCAGGTGGTTGATGGATTGTACAAATAATCGTTCTACCTTGATTTGTAAGTGTTTTAAGTACATTGATGCATTGCTTAATAGCCACACTGTCCAAACCCCTGAAAAGAATAGATAATTTTGTTTTGTGTTATATACAGACGGTAAATGGTACCTCCTTATTTAATTATTTTTGTTAATTACGTACACCATCATCATCGTCAAACGTTTCGAAAGAAAAATACTCTTAATAGTATGTTTTTTGTATCTCCTTCCTATTAATTAAAATTTAGGTACATACTAACAAAAACCTTGATGTGGGAGCTTTAGCAGGGAGGTTTATGACACGGTATTTGAATGGGGAAAAAGATATGGATACAAATTAGAGTAGGGAAGGAAAGGAATAAGTGTAAGTATTAGTTGAAGGAGGATGAAGGAATTTATAGATGTGAATTTCTAATCTTTCTCCGTCTAAATACCACTCCCCTATTCCCACCACTCTTAAAATGAAACTGAAGAGGATCTTCCGCCCTATTCTCCGACATGGTCCAGAAGGATTGCCAGTCCACCAGCGTTACTACTACTGGTGGGAATTAGACAGTGTGGGATACAAGTTGAAATAAAAGGGGTCTAAGTTTCTCTTTTATTTGCTGGCATATGCGAATAAACTAATTTATTTTAAATTTTGGAACGCATTATCTCCATTTTGTTTTTGTTATTAGTGAAAAAAGATGATGAACACTATTTATCTTTTGGATTATTATTTATTCTTAGAAGCGCCGTATGATTTTCTACTTTTAATGATAGATTTTTGTAAGGTAGTATTGCAGAACGATGGCTGAAGTGGGGATGGAATATTTTATTTGTTAAAATTTGGGGTGTATACTTGGAACGTATAACATTGATATAGACTGAAATAAAACGGTTGCATTTACTTTCTTCTTTCAATATACTAACTACACAGAACGCCTATTTTTGCTCACGGCAGACGTTGTAAGGAACAATGTACATATAAGAAAGAGATGCCAGGTAGGAATTGCAGCGGACACTAATAAAGAAAAAGGAATAACATTACACCAATTGATGTGTAATAGACAGGGGCGGCCTTAGTCATTGGAAGGTTCCGGGCGGGAAAATTTTTGCGAGGCCCTCGTCTTTGTGGAATTAATTTTAATGATGATACTTGAAAAATTAACAGTGATTCAAAATGATAAAGACAAAGATAGCAAATTTGCGGCTTCTTTTAAGACTATTAAGAAATTCAAATAAACATTAGTAGTACGTACTATTACTACCTAATATTTTTCTAATTAGATTGTTGCGCGAGTGTGCGAGGCCCCTGCAAGAGCAACGCCCCGGGCGGTTGCCCTGTTGGTCACCCCCAAAGGCCGCCCCTGGTAATAGAAAGAGATGCAGACAAGCAAAATTTGCCAGCAAGTTTAATATTCTCTGGAATTTAGGAAAGGCAAGACGTTTGTTCAAAGATATAATTCCAACCAGACAGTTATAAAGCCAACCCTGATCTTTTGCATACCTAAGCAAACCTTTAACCGCTGCACCGCCTACTATTATTCGGTTATCTCTTTTCCCTTTGTCTTTGAAGCATTTCCTAACTTAACTAGGGGTGTTCAAAACGCAGTAAATGACTACAGCCCCAAGTGGAAACAAGAAAGAAGATACATACGTGCGCTCTCACAAATAATTTATTGGAGACTTTGTCAATTCTGATCGTACCAACTATACATGACTTAAGGTTTCTAGGTATAGGTGTATACGCTGTCAAGGCTGATTGTACTAGTGCTAGTTTTTGTCGATTTATTCTTCGCTACTAATAAGATGCAATTTATTATTAAAATTGCCACGTCTGGTTTTCCGAGTAGAGATTTGTCAATCTGCATCCGCTGTTCCTACCAATAAATACATAAAACTTGTCTTATTTATCATGTGTCATGTAGTAGTTTTTTTTTAAGCTACGGTGGCTATCAAGATGTTAATTAAATTTTGCGCAGTAAAATATACACACAAAACAGAGACACTCCGGTTATTTCCGCCTATTTTCTTTTCTGTTAAAACTGTAACGTTATTTCAAAACTAATAACCACTAATGATAGGTACTTAATATCCGAATTTAATTAACTGGTTCGTTTTCTTTGTTCGAACGATTTTCAGTATCATCCGATACTAGACTTTTGACCTCTTAACTCCTAGGTAATATTAACGAGACAATTTGCAATTATTCGCTATTTTTCTGTACGTAATACCCCGTTTCAAATAATTAGCGTTTTTATTACTTTTTAATGCATCTTAATTTTTTTGTTTTTCAAAGAGGTTTGCTATTATTATATATTACATAAATGTTTTTTTTTATGAACTAATAAAAATCTAACGTGTGTCTCATTAGAAGGAAACGCACGATGATGATATAGAATTGTTACTTCTATCATTTATAGGCCACTTAAAAAGCCATTTGCTTCACAAAATGTCCATTAAACTTTGATAGGTACAAAAACTCATTCGTTGTTTAGTCATCAGACAAAGACATTGTAACATAATGTGGAAAATTCACGTATCTGACAACCAAGAAGACATTCATGTAACAAGTGCTTTGTCAGGGGGGTCATTATGTGAATGGTAACCGTGACAGTAGCTTTGAATTTCCAGCCTCGGAAATCATAAGTAATTATTTTTTAACGTCTTAATACGAGGGTGGATTGATAAGTTTCCGGCCTGACCAAGAAAAACAAGGTTTTTAAAAAATTTTTTTTTTTATTTCTCAACATAATCTCCTCTAAGGCTGATACATTTCTCATAGCGGTGTTCCAGTCTATTAATGCCATCTCTATAGACTGATTCGTCAAGCTCCTCAAAATAACCATTTACAGCTTCGATTACTTCTTCATTGTCCGCAAATCTCTTACCGCCAAGCCATTTTTTGAGATTAGGGAACAGAAAATAGTCACTCGGGGCTAGGTCTGGAGAGTAAGGAGGGTGCGGCATCAATTCAAACTTTAGATCGTTGATTTTAGCCGTCGCAACGATTGACGTGTGCGCTGGTGCGTTATCGTGATGAAACAAGATTTTTTTCTTCGCCAGATGAGGTCGTTTAATTTTCACCTCGTGGCTCAAACGTTGCAATAAGTCTGCGTAGTATTGACCAGTGATAGTATTACCCTTTGCAAGGTAATCAATGTATATAATACCTCTTGCATCCCAAAAAACAGTAGCCATAACCTTGTTCGCCGAAAAAATTGTTTTTGCCTTCTTTGGAGTTGGTTCCCCTGGTCCAATCCACTGTTTAGACTGTTCTTTGGTTTCAGGAGTGTAGTGGTGGACCCACGTTTCGTCAACGGTTACGAATCGACGCAAAAATTCGCTTGGATTACGCTTATACAATGACAAATTTGCGGTAGAAATGTTTTTTCGAATCAATTTTTGGTCGACTGTTAGCAAACGCGGCACCCATCTTGCACAGAGCTTTTCCATATGCAAATGTTGGTGCAAAATATGTTGCACACGTTCATATGACATCTTACAGGTCTCAGCTATCTCACGCACTTTCAATCTGCGGTCTCCCAGCACTATTTGATGAATTTTTTCGATCATATCTGGAGTTGTGACCTCAACGGGGCGTCCTGAGCGAGGCCCATCGGAGGTGCTCACACGACCCTTTTTAAACTCGGAAACCCACTGCTTAACGGTTGAATATGACGGGGAGGATGTCCCCAGTGTTGAGTCCATCTCTTTTTTAATTTCCTTCGGCGTTAACCCCTTCAAATAAAAGTATTTGATGACAGCACGATTTTCCTGCTTTTCCATTTTTACGAAAACCACAGAGGCGTCTTGTTCAGCGTGCTGTCAAACCTACACTAGCAAGGAGATCGGGCTGAAACTATAGCTACAAGCTATCCAAGGATGGTACTATAGAATGTCACCTCAAGGTAGGCCTAGTGGCGTCATCTCTTGGTTAGGCCGGAAACTTATCAATCCACCCTCGTAGACAGAAGGAGATACAACAATTTCGTAACTCCAAGTCCTCAATCACCCGATAATCTTACACTCTAAATTAATTTGATAAACAGGCGATAGCGTAATCTCAAGTTTATGTCAACAACCAAATAGTTTAGAATTTACTTAAAAAGATACCAAACAGGTATTTATTATTTAAAAAAAAATCATCCTATTTTTCTTTATAGCAATGGAATAGTCAAAGTTATGTCAAACTTAAATTGCTTTCACCTGTTATCACCTTCCACCCTGTATTCTATTTCGTCATTGGCACGGTTTATTCTGGAAACTTTTTGAAAAGCGATTGTTTTGTTCTCAGTCAAATTCTGCGTCGGGTTAAGCTAAGCAAGAAGGTTACTTGAAAACATTTGAATACAATACTGCTTTGTTTTTTACATTAAGCAGTTTTGTGTGCTGTACGTGATAGTTTTTGTTCAATTTCACGCTCTGCTAAAGTCCTTGTGACTGTTCTTTTCGGTGATTTTGTTTTAAATTTGAATGTTAAACAAAAAACAAAATACAAGCCTTTGTATCACGAAACAAAAAAGATATCATTATGACTAACTTTTGTTTAAATTGTTTCCGAAACAAAACAAAACGCTTCATCAGTCACTTAAAATCGAAATAAAAAGTCACTTACGTGGTCGGCTCGTCTAAAAATATTACAGGGGGATTGTTAACCAGTTCTAAGGCCACCGATACCCTCTTCTTTTGCCCCCCTGACAGTCTTTCAGTTCTTGTGTCTGTACATCCTTTCAAGCCAAGGACGTCGAGTACCTCACGAACCTGAAAATAATTGAATTATTTATATCGACCATGACTTTAGTAAGGAAGTGCAATGTACGAATAGTAACAATCATGACGACGATTTCGCCATGAAACAAAATTTTTGTGTTTTGTTTTTGCGTATTTGCAAACGAAATACCGAAGACATTAAATAAACTGTTTAAGAGTA
The DNA here is from genome assembly GCF_000699045.2 of Agrilus planipennis. Taxonomy (NCBI): domain Eukaryota; kingdom Metazoa; phylum Arthropoda; class Insecta; order Coleoptera; family Buprestidae; genus Agrilus; species Agrilus planipennis. Next base: position 320,774 of record NW_020438979.1, on the reverse strand, counting down.
GAACAAACTTTAAGATAGTTTGTATACTTACGATGTTTTCTTTTTCTTTTTTGGTTACTTTTGGTCCCAGTTTCAAATTTGCCGCTACCATCATAGCCTCGAAGACAGAAAGCTTCGGTTGCAAAAGATCTTCTTGCATAATATAAGCGGATAATTTGTTAAATATTTTCATTTCTCTTGGCTTGTCATTGATTTTGATTGTGCCTGATATGCCATGACGACTGCAATAATAATTAATAACACAATTTCATGGAAGAATAAATTTGAGTAACATCTAGTTCAATAAATAAAATTTAAAAATGATTAGCTTACACATATCCGGCTAGTACATTTAGTAAAGTGGATTTCCCGGCTCCGCTGGGTCCCAAAATGGCGGTGAACTCCCCAGATCTGAATTTCCCCGATATTGAATTCAAAATATGTTTGAATCCTACGAGAAAAAGATAAGATAGGTTTAACTGTAGTGTTAATATTGTTTTGAGGATATTAAATCATTAAATCCTAAGAGAACAAGGGGCGTGCAAGTAATGATTATGTTTCACATTAATTACATTTTAAATTGCAGCTACATCAATACAGATGTTGTTTAAAAAGTTTTGGATGCTTTGTTTTGGTTTGTAATTTAACATTGTTATTAAAGTCATTATTTTACATAAAAATTGTTGAATAAACAAATATATTCCTACAGTTTGTTTACAGAGTTTAACGTAGGAAGATTTTAACAAAAATAATACATTAAATTAACAGGATAAGGTTAAAAACCAGTAGTTACGGAATTTTTACCGCTAATATTCGAATTTGTTGCAATTGTGTCGTTTGATTTTTCGTTTAACATTAAAATATGAACTTCCTCCGTTCCGTTTTCATTTAAAACAGTAAAAATTGTACTTCGTCATGCAAAAACATTCAGCTCAACCATTACTATGCTTATTTTATAATTTATTGAATTTTTAATAACCACCTTTATATTTTACAACACCATTAACAAGTGCGTGGCTTCACTTATTATGGAAAAGTGGTATTAAGAAATCTAGGAATAAATGAATAAGAATTTTTCTAAGATTTAGACCATTCATTTCATAATAAATTTAATTTTATTTCTCTCTGATGCACACGTTGGTGTGGTCTGTTCCATGATCAGAATAGTAAATTACTTATTGATAAAATAAATAATTCAATGATTCACCTTTTTAATTGCAAATTTGTGCACAATTCTATTGCTAATATTATGCAGCGGTTTTTCTTGCTAACAAACGCGAACTTATCGTTCGTTAGAATTGTAATTATTATCAATTATTATGTTTACCTTTTCTATTACATGTATTAAATAATGTAAACACAATCAGTTGGAGTAGTTTTAAGCCTGCAAGGTGTGAATTTTATTTAAAAAAACAGCCGCAACTGTGAAGAGTTGTTATGAGATTATTTACACAATTTTTTATAGTAGTTTAGCAACGCTATGCTGTCTGTCAAATAACGGAGAAAGTTATAGTCGGATGTGGTTTACCTGAGCTGACGCTTTTTTGGTGTTTCTTCATCTTGAGCAGATAATTTAAAATGTTACGTAACATTTAAGACGAGAAATCACAATACTGAACAATCAGAACCTTTTACGAAAGCATTACCAACATTAATTGTAATCGAAATAGTTAACTCGTTGGGCAATTGGTGAAGCATTTATTAATGTGATAGAAATGTGCATACTTTAGGAAATTTTCCCTTTAGTCTCTCTTTTAAGAATCCTGGGGACGAGTGTCTGGTGTTTGGGGTAAGAAAGATGAGATGGACCAAATGAAGGCAGAACAGAGTGAAAGATTATTTTTGGAATACTTTACTACCACAGCATTTAAGTGATTCGAGGAAATCACAGAAGTGTCAGCATAATAGTCAGCAAAAATTTCAATGTGAATACAATTATTGACATTGAAATGCTTGAAAATGAAGATGACTTGCCACAAAATCTGGACAATCCGATTTGAACAAAAGACATTCTAAATAAGCCCGAAATAATCCAATGCCATACATTGAATAAATATTTTCACGATTAAAAATTATTATACACTGATCATACACAACTTAATAACTATTTACTAACTTCATTGGCTATAAATAAAATTAAATTTTTTGCTTATTTCTTACTAAATGATCTTCATAATGTCATATAGGTAAATGCCTCTCATCGGTATAAACAATGAGTTTAAATATTGAAAGGTTCATGGATTTTCATCTAAACCTTTTGAGAAAATTTGTTGAAGTGAATTATTTGCGCCCCTATTGAGTGAATGACATGGAAACATAGTTTCCATTCTCATTAGCCATTGTATCTAATGATTTTTGCATTGATTTCACTCACTTTCTACGCAGAAACCATCAAAACTTTTCCAAATTTTGACGTCCCTTAGCGCTCATTCCACGTGTTGGTACATAAATTGTTTTCGCCCATAACTAACCTTACATTAATACAAATCTACACTCAAAGTTTTGGTAAATTGTACGCATCGGTTTTCAAAATATTCCAGCATACCCAGTAGCTACCTCCTTACTTCACTGTGGTCGTATGGAATATCGATTCAGTTCACATCGAGCTTTTGGTCAGTCACAATTGCTTATGACGTTTTGCCCCTTTTTAGGGTACAATGACAATAAATGTTATTTAAATTAAACAATAATTAAAGCAATAAAATAATTCGAAGTGGTCTGTATTCTGTCGAAACTGCCAGACGCGGATCGCGATTTCGATCTTTTTGGATCTCATCAGCGCGTCGCAGGCAGCTCCAACAGAACACAGACCAACTTTTACCTGCTGTCTTAACAGTACGTTTTAGAAGATACTACAAATGGCGCAGTAAACGCCATCTGTAGCACGATGCTACATTTTAGGATTACGTTTGCTCCAACAAGGTCCACTTGTGTGAATATCTACTTGCTGAAAACGAATCCCGGCGTAACCAACCTCAACGTGATAGGCACGTTAGCTTAATCGAATAAAATAATTCGAAGTGGTGTGTATTCTGTCGAAACTGCCAGACGCGGATCGCGATTTCGATCTTTTTGGATCTCATCAGCGCGTCGCAGGCAGAACACAGTATTTTCTAAAATAATTGGAGCCTTTTGATTAATAACAATAAAAGGAAAATGCCACTAATGGAGATAAATTTTAATAATCTTGTTTTTAGAAAGGGATATTTAACAGGAGAATTCCAAGATTGCGACTATCTGACGTCCGTCCGAAAGAAGTAGCTTACATTAGGGTTGGTGAAATTATGAATTTTTTTATCAAGTATACTGTATCTAATTTCTTTAGATTTACTAATATATAGATAGTATTTTAGAATTTTTTTGCTTGCCCATGTTAGGACTCTCTATTTTGGGGCGCCTGTAGTCCTGCTTGTTCCTTAATTAAAAAACTATCCAAGTACGTTTCAACGTGCTAATTTTACTACTAATGTGTATCTGTATTCAGGCATGTATGTAAACAGTTTGTGTGGTAATAGTTATTGACAGTTTTGAATAGCTAGTATGTATATGTATATACAATAATATAATATGTAAATAGATAAATAGTGATCGGTCACTCACGGTCTAGGTCAGTTATATTTTAGTTGTTAGTATTTGTATTACTAGTACATGCAATTTATTCGCATTACGAAGTTAAAAATGTTGTAAACATTCAACATTTATTTATTAATTACATTTTGTTTCGTTTTTGTAATATCGTATATTTTAATTTTTTTTGAAGTATAATGCGTTAATGTACATCTGTCTCTGTTAATAATGTTTCAGATTAGTGACATTATAAAAAACGGATTAAAATTTTAATTGACTCCTATCCTTGAAGGATGCACTATAGTCTATTTTTAGCTTAATATTGATGGCAATCTCTTTTTGTAATGGGTTATGTAACTTTCCGTGTTGATACGTCGAATGGTCCATGGTATCGATTCAAAATCTTATTTATGTCAAATAATACAAACTTTTCTCCTAATTATTACTGAGAAATTTTTTTTATGGCGTTTCTCTTCACATAAAAAAATTTAAAAGAAGTATCTATATCTCTAGATAAAAAAAAATAACAACAAAAATCCGTGAATTTAACATTTATGTTCATATTTGTGGTTTTTCTTGTTTCAGAAATGTTTTTACGTTATTACAGCAAATAATTCTTATAAATTTCCGGTTTTCTCCTTAAGCCGTATAATCCTAGAAAGGGATTTTTATTGGTCGTTGTCCTTCTGCTTGTATGACATGAAGCTGTCTCTGTAGATGTTCTTTACATCAGACTTTTAATGGCGTATGGGTTTTTAGATGAATGGCATAAATGCCACATTTGCATTGCATTATGTAAGTTTTTTTTTACTAAATAACTACATATTATTAAAAACGTCGTCAGTTCCTACGAAAGGTATTATTAAATTTTTATCTAAAAAATGTCGATGCCTAATTGTTACATGACTTTGCAGTGTTTAAAAAAAATACGTGATTTTTAGAGTAATAACATAAAGTTATTACCTTAACACGTGATTCATAGATATTTTTTTAAAAAGAAATTGTTTATATCGACTGAAAAAATTAATACATTAATTGGTGTTCGATATCATACACGTCGAAACATGCGTTTCATTCTAAAGCTAAAATGCTTCAAGTAGATATGTATTGACAGTTATTAGACATAATTATCATGTAGATACATTACAATGATCTAAGTAAGTAATTTGACGATGTTCAATATCTTCTGCGTATACATAATATAACATTATTAAAAAAAGTAATAAACAAAGTCTAATTAAAAAAAATGTTGCTTTGGAACCTGATTGCAGAATTACTCACAAATAATTTTTAAGTAAATTACATTAAATTCAACATATCACATGTACCAGGCAAATTTTGTTATATGGTTTCTATCAGTTAATAATGAATTGTGCACGAATTAAGCTAAAAAATATTAAATGACTAAGGTATATGCTTTTCGTCAATTTTTAATAGGTTTCAATCGTTAAAAAAAAGCGACTATATTATGTAACAAAAAAACTGACTATTGATCATTGAGTAATAAAATAATTAATTAACCAGGAGTATGCTATAAATTCTGTTGTTTGATATATAAAGCAAGAGTTCTTGTCGTATTTGCTAACTTTCTGTCTTGCCTTTCTTAGCAAGACAAGACGTTGTTTTACCTCCTTGCTGACTTGGAAAATCCCTAAGTCTCAAGGAGCCCGTGAAACATTACTTAAAGCAGTTTTGAGTGGTGTAGTGTGTAGTAAATTAAACCACTATAATTAATTAATTTGCGTTTATTGTATATATGTTGTCTATGTTCCATTAAAAGAATGCACAATTTTTCAATTTACTTTATTCTTTTGTACAATTCTGAAGCGGACGGTCACTAATATAATATAACAAACTCCAACTGTTATCATTTTTTAGATCAAAATCGGTATTCATGTTTTTGATACCTAAAGTATACGAACTTTCAAAGCTTATAACTTTTAAAAGAATCGCCAAAAGCTTGATGAAACGTAACGAAATTTTTTACAGAAAAACATAATTTGTAAGGTGCTCATTACTAAGTCGTTTTTTGTTTTTATGATTGATTATATTGACTGTTTATTATTCTTTACTAAAATCTAACTAAATGTAAATCTAATGTTTCTGTTTATAAAACTTACAATCTATAAACAATAGTATTCATCTATGTCAACTAAAATAATATTTTCTAAATTTAGAATAATATTTACCTTTTTACCTTCGTATTTTTTGGCTTTTGTTTTCCAACTTTTATAGATAATAATTTTTTGATTTTCGTTTTATTTGTTTATGGTTTGCCTAAAACTAACGGTTCCGAACGGAATTAAATTTAAAAAGGATTCAATTAAGAAGGTATGGAGTATTTAGACCATCATGATGTTTGCTTCACTAGCCCCGATAAAATTTGTACGAAAATAATGTGAAAGTCAATTTCATAAGTGATAAGTAAATAAAAATTGCTGTTTTGACTAGCAGTATAAAACCGAGATGTAAGAATAATATAAAAAGTGGAAACCTTGAAAGTGATTAGTTACTAAGCATATAGCATTGCTGATAAAGAGTACAACCGGAGATATAATTCTACTTGCATTAATTATTTCCTTAACCAGAATCGTTATTTTACGCAGTAACTGTTTGTATAACGAATTATTTGCAATCGTTAGCAATATTTGAAAAAGAAAACGTTGAATGGAAACGGTCGTAAAACGTCCGACTAATCAGCGAAAATTACCAGTTTACACAGCTGATAAAGGAAAATTTTATAGTGGTATAAGATTTAATTTTTTACGTTCACTTCGTTCGTGTTGTCTTTTTCTATAAGAAACCTTACGGACCTAAGCAATCAAATCAAAACATTCTTCGATTACGTTCACAGAATCATGAACTGACGTAAGCTGATTGAACCTTAACTAAAGGATGTTTTTAGAATTGATTAATTGGAATGATGGTATAAGACAACACGAAACAACTGAATGGGTATTTTCGTAGCCAAGACCCAATGTCATTGAGATCCAGATAAGAAAAAGTAGAGAAAGAACGAATATAAAGATAGGAGATGAAAAATTAGAAGAAGTGACTGATTTTAGGTATCTAGGAAGTCAGATAAGTCAGGATTGTTAAAGGTGTAAACATGGACGGTGGGAGCTGCGGAAAAGAAAAGGTTAGAAGCGTTCGAAAATCTGGTGTTAGAGGAGAATGATGAGGATACCGTGGATAGAGAAGGTTAGAAATGAAGAGATATTACAGAAATGAAGCAGAACAGAGGACTCTTTGGAAGAAATAGGAGAGATAGGTTGGTAGGACACGTTCTTAGACATGAAGGTCTAATCAGAGACATATTAGAGGCAGAAATGGGAGTTAGGAGGGGTAGAGGTAGACTTAGATTAGATTACTCTTCGCAAATAGTTAAGGATGTGGGCTGTTCTAGTTTTAGGGAAATGCGAAGTTTAGCTCAGGATATGAAAGAGTGGAGGTGCGTGTCCAACCAGTAGGATGGATGATGATGATGTGTAGGGTCACATTTAGGGTTGCCATTTTTCAAGCTTTACATAAAGTATTTCTCGACTAAAAGGTTAAAAAAAAAGTACTCAGCATAAAAATAAAGTATTTTATTTTAGTTTTTAAAAACATATTTTTAAACTAAAAGTTCATTTTTAATTAGTTTTAATGAAGCTTTATTCCTGTCATCCCGCCACTTTGCGTTCATAACAGGGAATACTCTTTCTGTAAATGCTGAAGTGGCCGGAACGGACAGCGAAAGTGACACTACTTTGAACAGATTTGGGAAATCAGGTTGTTCCGTAAATATGGCTTGCCATTTTTCTGTGCAATATTATTTATGTAAAAATACTCTGAATTTCGAATAATCGCTTACAAAATTACGATGTTTACTTAAAGCCTTAAATAAAGTATTTTTGCGTACTTTATGTGTCTTGTAAAGTATAACGTACGCACAGTCGAAATAGAGTACAATAGTTTATAATAAAGTACAGGTGGCAACCCTAGTCACATTCATAATTAACTTTTACGTCAAATTTCAGTTACTTTTTTTAATTAACGTTTTCTTTCTCCTTTTGAGATATGGAGCTCGTAAAAGTGAAATGAACTATTAACCTTGGCAGTTAAATTTCAGAAAGTTTTCGTTGTTCTGTTGAAAACATTGAATGAATAACGCAGGTACTAAAACAAAGTACTTCCTGTTGTTTGTTTCGGATCTGAACAGGTACGACTCGAAAAAGTGAAAGTGATACTTCCACATTAAAAAACCAGTATTTATTGTCACCGAGAAAAATCTTAAATAACCCATACCAAATTGAGGAGTCATACTTTATGTTAAAATGCTCGATCGTTATACGTAATTCAGTTGTTGCTTTCACCAAGTTATCGTCGCGTTTTGCAACAAGGAAGTTTTACTACAATATTATAGTTTTAGAAAATACCAGTTTGTAGGTACATACCTACGTAATTAAATTTCTGTAATTGACAATTATCGTTAAGTATTTTAGGTTGTTTTGAAATTGTTTAAGCAGTGGAAATTTTTAAATCCTATATCCCTGTTGTTTTATCGTTTAGAAAATTAAGAATGTTCGAGAACAACGCTTAATTTTCTATTAAATTCGTTAATTACAGGTACATTTAAAAGCGCTTTATTATCAATTCATTTTAAGTATTGTCTGTTGAAGTTTGTGGAATTTTTTGACAATATTCCTCTATTACGGACTTTTAGATGTTTTTTAGTGGAAATATTTCTATGCCACCTCTAACCAGTCAAATCTTCTTTGAATGGGAGAGGAAAATAACAAAAAATACCGGAATTCATAATCGTTTATACGCTGTTACAACTCTTTAATATGCTATTACCTATACTAACCTACGTAGGTAGAAAATTAATTTAAAAACCGCTCACGTCATCTATAATACCCAGCATTTATTCATTTTTATCGTAAGAAGAGTTACAAAAGTTCTTTTTGCTTTTACAACGTCTATGATTATATTATAAATATAGGGTTGTTCGGAAAGTCATTTCGTTTTTTTTTGTGGAAATGAAAGACAGTTTTCGTATAATAAACAAATACTTTATTAAATTATATATCGACCGTTCTGGTCCTATACCTTTTGCCATCTTTCTGGTTGTAGCATAATTCCACGCTCATAAAATTTTTGGTCTTTGCTGGCAAAAAACTGATCGAGGAGGTTTTTGACCTCCTCATTTGAGGTGAAGGTTTTACCGTCTAAAAAATTTTGGAG
>NW_020438979.1:308649-311157 GCF_000699045.2 Agrilus planipennis | reverse complement strand
ATCATCGAGCGAGAACTAGACAAAAGTGTACAGTACCATTTGCAAAATTATTTAAACTGCCTCGTTAAAATTTAAGAATATACTTCATTTAAAAGCATATTTATCCAAAAATAATAACAAGTGAATTAACTTAACGTTCTACACACCTATAAAACTTTTGCTTTGTTTTCTATTGTTAATTTATATACATTTTTGTTTTAAGAAATTGCGAAACATTTTCGTCTAGTACTGTACAGTTCTAGCCGATCTTCTAAGACCGCCCATCGAGAGCTCTCCTCGTTCAAGCTTGTTCCAACTTTTTCTGTCTTAGGCGTGAGTAGTGTGTATTCTTTCTATCTTCGCGCAGATTTCTTCAAGGTCACAATTCTAACGAATTGAAATGGACTGTAACTGCTAGTGTATTAACAGGCGTATAATAACTGCACTTATGTTCCTAATAAGTAGTTTTCTTCCGAAATGGAATTGGTATAAATTTATAACAAATGTTAAGGAATAATCAATAGCAGGTTTTTTGTCTTCAGGCAGTCACATTACGAAAAGTTGGTTATCTTAAGCTTTATTTAATTAAAACGCCAATTTTAAAACACCTAATGTAGATTTAAATAAAGACAATTAAAAGATGAACAACACTTTAGTAATAATAATTTATTTAACAGATATTAGTTCATGTTCTCTGTTCTTTCACCGTTTTCATGTATTAACCCTGTGAAGGCCTCCAAGTAAAATCGGAATCTCACAAATTACTTCCTATTACATGTATATAATAAATACATTTTTATTTCACTAAACGCTAAACAACAATCTCAATTAATATCGGTTATAAAATTATCTCAAACAATCAACAGAATTACAAACAGATATGATGGAAAGTTCAGATAAGAATATCTTTTTATATACTCGTACCTATACCTTTTTCTGTTTTATTTTGTACAGACGTCTTTCCAAAAATTTGAAATGCTTATTACGTTAGAAGTAGTAACATGGTAATGTTTTATGTTAAGTACGCAAATATTTGTCGTAAACTGAATTTTTTATTAGTGTTTTTATTTAATCGGTGAATTTATTAATTCTTATGATTCCATATTTAAATTATATACGAAGTACGAAAAGTGCTTCCATTTGCCCTTATTAAATACAATTTATGGAAACTTGATTACAATTTTCATTTGTGATTGAATCTGGATCATTCTGATCGTTTTTATTTTTCTAATCGTACACTAAAGGTTGCACAAAACTTTTGGTAATAACGACAAGAGTATTTAGGAATGAAGATAGTTGAAACGGAAAATATTATGTGTTTCTCTGAAAGCTGTCCTAAACTAACCGAACTTAAGATCTTTTGAACAAAGCGTAGCACCCTTGAAACGCTATAAATTGTATTTATTGGACTTATTTTATTGCTTAATTGTATGGTATTTTGGTGTCTAAGGAATTTGCCATTCATAAAGACTCTTTGAGAACATTCTTGTAGATCCTTTTTTCAAACAGTTGTAAAGTTTTGTTTTTGCTAAAAGCTAGTACAGAAAACTGAAAACTTCAAATACCAAAAAAGGTTTTGTTTCAAGAAAAGAATATATTAAACTTGCTTCAATTAGTTTAACTCATAAATCCACTGGAAGTAACAATTTTACGTTTCGTCCTGCGCATTTGGTTTTGATCTTGCATATTCTGTCTTCACTATAGTCTTGGTCTTGTTCGTTTAGTCTTGGTTTTAGTTTCGGTCTTTTTCTTTCGGCCTTAGTTTTGATCTTGCTAATGTAAAGACAGTCTTGCAAAAATATAAAACCAATGCCAAGATTGCAAAAGCAAAAACAAATTTGCTCATTATTACCGGAGCCAAAACTCATAAGACTGCTATTGTTAACACATGTATCAGACTATTTCCTATAAGTATTTTACCATAAGTATATTCTTAAGGTATATCTGGGTTATCATACGATAGTGCATCTTGTCAAAAAAAACCCAGCAAATAAGGGACTAAAGTACGAAAGTAATTCTAAAGGTAATGTTTGTATTATTATTATCTACGTTATTTATACAAACATTAACGATCCAGTATACTTATTAGGTTGGTACAGTACGTAAACATTTTTTTTTTAGTACCATCACGGAATAAATTAATAATTTTAGGACAAAAACAAGGCGTTAATGACGCCTTACCTAAACCTACCTTAAACTAGTAAAAACAACATTCTTCATATATTAATTGTTTCATTAAAATTAAAAATCGATGATTTATGCACATTAATTACTCATGTGCGAAGATGTACAAGGAAAAATTAATTTATAATTCTCCTTCTAATTATAACTTACGTCAAAATTAAGTTAAGTTCCGCAATTGAAAAAAATAATTATAACCAGTTTAGACGCTCGCTATTTTTTGTTGTTTTAAATTATGTAAAAAAGAGGAAGTGAAAAAAATTGTTTTCCTCTTTTTTTTTTGTAATACATCAACTTTGGATGAAATTTAATTCTGATTATTAATAACTATGTATGTAAACAGTTTGT
>NW_020438979.1:272704-308589 GCF_000699045.2 Agrilus planipennis | reverse complement strand
TAGTTTAGAAAGTCCTCTAACATGCGTAGATCGAAAATAAGAAAAACAATACAACAAACATTTCGTCGAAAACTAAAGGCTGCTGTTGACAGTTTATTTATTAAAAAATCAAAAACATTTTGAAAATGTTGATTTCTATTTAAGATAATCTATTCAGGATTCCCAGAAAAATTAGGTCTAAAAAATATTTTGGGAAATAATATATGCGATTTAGTGATGAAGAAATTCGTGCTGTATTACGAGTACATATTTATTTCAGCTTTCTGCGTAAAATTTTTACAATAATACTAGATAATGTAATAAAAAACCGTCCAAGTTCAAAACTGATAAAACTTATTGCCAAATGTCAACGTTGACATACATAGATACAGCCGTTCTTGTAATTTTTACTTATATGATAAGAGTAAAAGCTAAACTTTTCGCGGTTCACTGAAGGCACTGAAATTCAGTAAACAGTAATCAATTGGATGAAAACAACTTTATAAACAAGGTGCGATCTTCGATATCCACGTGGCTTATACTTCCCAGTACAAAATAATAAATAAACAAATAAATATTTTTCAAGAACCTGTTTTTTCTTTTGTCTTTTCAATTGAACAAAAAAGTCCTGGTTGACCTTTATGCAAGTCTTACGAAATTTTTTAGATCATTTATTGTTGTTAACATGCTTCGATCGGTACCGCAATGACGTTGATCATTCTTTGGTCGCGAGATATGTATCGTGCAGGAAAAACGTGACCACATATGAGGATTGAAAATTATGACTTTGATTTTCGAACTCACTTCAATCAATAACTTAACCCTAAGACTGAGAATTTAAAATGAGACATCTAAAAAATATACTTTAGGCTAATAATTTGTTTTACATTTTGAAAATTGACGGCTTATTTCTTCATAAAATTATTGGTTTCAGTTTCTTCAAATCTCTAATTAAAAATGACAAATGGTATATGAGTTTTCTTAAAAAGGATCCAACCCTTCATAGAAAATACCTAGTTATGGTGGCAACGAAAGAAAATGCTGAACTGTTTCCGAATCAAATAACAATTCTTGCCTTAGAATAGAATAACTGCCAAATTTTAGAGTATTTAATAAAAAAGATTGGAAGACCAACATCTCCTTTGACTTTTGGATCTCATGGTGATAACTTTTTGTCATGTTTTAGTAGTAAATTAAGTGGTAATCATTCATTATAGGTGACCAAAATTAAATAGAAAACTAACCTGAAGGATCCCTACTGTCCCTTATGGAATATTTCAAATCTTGAAACTCTATATCCACAGGGGGTGTGTTGGCAATTTTCCTAAGTAGATTACACTTTTTTCCGCTCACCATTAGATCAGTTTCCGTCTCATTTTCCATTTTTCCGAAAATTTAATTTACACTGACGAAAAACGGGAAAAGCCAAACGTCGACGGACTTAATCGTAAGTCTTTGAAACGTAAGTAGATGTGCGCGATAGTTTTCAGAAGTTTCGGCGTTCAGGACCGACCAACTGAATGGACCATGAGCAACAAGCACTTTCACCTTTCGTTTAATACCGGCGAACCGTTCTTCCTTGTATCGGAATGAGTCCGCAATGACTGACGCGACCGATTATAAACAAAAAGAATCGTTCAGCTGACCGTGGACGTCGTCGATAGTAGTTATTACGAAAAAAATTAAACTGGTCCTGATACCATTTATTTTGCGTTAATGAAGGCGTACATGTCTGCGAGCAGTAGCGCTTTGTACAAATGACTGGTGTACATGGCATTCGTGGATTTCTATCGTTTTGTAGTACAGAGAAGTAAAGGCTTTTGACCCGAGCAATGGAAAGACTGTTTTAGATTGCACCTAATTGCATTAGGCAACGGTAAATTGCAAGACAATGTGAAAAAATATGTCGTAGGAAAATCATGTTGGAGAAGGATGAGACATCCCTTTTTTTTCTTGGCGAAAATTGCCCTTTTTAATTTTGGTGCATGCCATAAATTTTTGTAGACACTATATCAAATACTTAACGAAAAATAATCTTATCGTCTTATCGATTCTGGCAATTGTCATTATTTCGGTACCTGCTAAGTTTTGTGTAGAAACCTATCAATCATATACGAATATACATATACAGGTCCATGTATGTCTGTTGAATCAACTGGTCGTATAAGAAAAGGCACGGAAATCAAATACAGTTTTCCAACGAAATGATTTTGGGCATCATCATAAGATCGTCAGTCTGAAGACTGGTTGGACTCACACCTCCACTCTTTCCTATCCCAAGTTAATCTTCGCATTTCCCTAAAATTAGAACAACCCACATCCTTAACTATTTGCGAACAGTAATCTAATCTAGGTCTACCTCTACCCCTCCTAACTCCCGTTTCTACCTCGAATATATCTCTGACTAGACCTTCATGCCTGAGAAGGTGTCCTACCAACCTATCTCCATCCACGGTATCATTCGCCTGTAACCACATTTCGAACGCTTCTAACCTTTTCCTTTCTGCAGCGCTCACCGTCCATGTTTCGCACCCGTACAGCACCGTGCTCCAAACATACACAGAATCTTTTTCGAATTTCTAAATTAACCGTTCGCGAGCATAGAAGTGACTTCATTTTATTGAAGGCGACTACACCCTGCTCTATGCTCTGCTTTATATCCCTACTGCTCCATCCGTCCTGACTTATCTGACTTCCTAGATACCTAAAATCAGTCACTTCTTCTAATTTTTCGTCTCCTATCTTTATATTCGCTCTTTCCCTACTTTTTCTTGCCTTGCAAACCAGTATTTTTGTTTTACTTGTATTTATTTTCATACAGTACTGTTTTGTCAACATTCCTTCTATTTTATTCAATGCTATCTCTAACTCCTCCTTGCTAGATGCTAATACTGCTGTATCATCTGCAAATCAAAGCATACTAATCTTTTGTCCCTGTATATCTATCCTTAGAGTTTTACTGTCTTTAATGATGTTGTTCGCGTCTTCGATGTATAGATTAAAAAGTAGTTTTTTTGGCTTTATGATCACTCCTTGAAGTAATAATTGGAATCAATATCATCGTTTAATAGAACTCAACTTGGCCAATCTTCCGATCCGGATCCACTAAATTGAAGGTCAAGGAAAGTTTAGGGAAAACCCATTCAAATGGTATCATTTTAGACATAAATACTGTATTTTGGACACTACTGGCGAAAGAGAGTTTACAACATCGTCTCAGTGTTGCAGTAATCTACTCCACAATTCTATTGTTCCCAGGAGCTTTGGGCAGAACTATAATATTTATGGAGGTTATCGCCTCATAAAACCTAGGTTGCGGTATGTTAGGTTTTAATCGGTAAAACTTTTACTCTCCAACATCCCCAGGTCTTTGCCTAGCCCTTCTTATGGGTTATGTATGATGACTCAAATGCAGTATCTATTTTTTGCTAAAATGAGACAAAGATCATCTTCTATTATGTGCGCTGGGAGTGGATATCATTTGAAACGTTTTGACCTCAGTTTTCTAAAAAGGTATCACACGGCCCCCAATTCAGTGGATTTGATTCGGAAGATTCACTCTTGTAATTTCAATACAATATTCTCATGTTACGATTAAAATCAGCAAGGCTTTCCCTGTAGGTATTGGTTTATCATGCAGTTATACAAAAGTTGAATCAAAAGTAGTGTAATTAATCTATTAGGGAATAGTTAGCTTCGTTAATAATCAAAACATAAATTCTTTTTAAGAATGATTCTTTCTATTTACTTCTAATGAAAAGATACTTAGTTGTATTATTTTAAATTAGACATAAATACTGGACTATACGTTATTTATTAATGAAACTGAAAAATTGTACTTTAATTGTTTGCGTTTGTACAATTTACCAACGGTCAATGTCCTACAACGTTTACCAATAAAGGTGAACGATCAAGATGTGATTAAACAAATATTCTTGAGTGACAAGATTTATTTGATATCTTGTTTTCCTTTAAAAAAGGCAGTGAAAAGTGCTGAGTCTTCCTTTTTTTTATTTGAAACTGGATACCTAAACTCGTCAGCATAGTGACTCTCTGGTGACTAGACTATAGGTACATAACTACTATAAATTCGTATAATATGAATAAGAAAACCACTTGGATTACTTCACAATTTCCATTTATTACCCGATGATACGCTTTCTGCTTTTGCAGCATATTATCAAAAGAGTTCCTCAAATACTAACACTTCTTAATGGTGTAAAAACTGAAACGAAACAAGTGTCTTTACTACAAATCGGGTAAAAACGATACAAGTTGTAACATGGCTTAAAATATGTATTGTTATAAACCTCTAATAAACAATAAGGGTTTTCATAGAACGAAAGTAAAAAAGAATAGATTCGACGCTCAGTTGTTGTCAGAAATTTTCCAGTGATACCAAACCTCTGCTGGTTGAACGAAATCTAAAAATTTTGTACCTTGTACGTTGACTTTACATTAAGTATCTGGCAATACTACAGATAGGTTACATTTACCACAAGGATGTTGTACATAACGAGACAGACAGTTTGGATTGTCATAGTAGCTTCAGTATTAATTTGGATTTTGTATCATGGAATGGTTTTATACTGTTTGCCGACTGTATTGGTGGGTTACATTTACCACAGGGGTGATGTATTGTAAATCACAAGGTATCATAATCTTCTTCTTCTAATGCTGTGCAGATTTCTGCGAAGGCGTTCATCATTTTCTTATCATATGGCTCTGTTAATTGTAGTATGTTGTAGTGTTTGGAAGTCTTTCATCCTAGTCCATTGGCGGATAATTCTTAGCCACGATAATCTTTTTCTGCCTATTCCCTTTCTCCCTCCTTCAGTTTTATCTTGCAGAATTAGGCGTTGAAAGTGGTAGCGTTCTCCGCGCAGTACGTGTCCGAGATAACCTATCTTTCTTTTTTTTTGATATTTTTCAAGAGTTTTCGTTCTGCTAGACCGGCTTTCCGGAGAATGTCCTCATTTCTCACATGATCGACCCAAGACACCCTTAACATTCGCCTCAAGATCCACATTTCAAAGGCTTTGGTATTTTCAGCGTCCATGCCTCAACAAGACATAGCATTTTACCATCCTATGTTCAGGTTTTTGTCTGTAAGAAATCTTCGAAGTATTAGTAACGTTGTTCTGTCATGTTCGATCCTGCATCTGATCTCTTGATCCAGATCCCATCCTTCGTTAACCATGTCCAAGTATTTAAACTGAATGACCTGTTCGATGTTCTCTTCATTAATAAGTATACGAGTGTGAGGAATATCGTTCCTACTATTAACAATCATAAACTTGGTTTTGCTGATGTTAATTTTTAAACCTAGTTTTTGGCTTTCTTCACTGACTCGATTTAGTAGACGTTGGAGATCATGTGCGTTATCTGCTCATATCACGGGTTCATCCGCATACCGGATATTGTTATTGGGATTCCGTTTACTATAATTCCGAAGGGTTTATCTCAGATTGGTTTGGAGAGTGCTTTTTCTGATACGTACAGGTTGAATAACATTGGGGACAGCAAACATCCTTGGCGGACGCCTTTTTTTAATTTCAAAATCTTTTGTTGTTCTAGCGTTTCCTATTATAGCAACTGTCTGCCATGTTACTTACATTATTTCTATAGTAAATGTAATAATAACATCGGCAGACGGTGTAAGGTCTACGATTTTCATAAGACAAAAGTAAAAGAAAAATAACTTGGACGCTCAATTGTTGGTAGTCGGTTTCCAAGGATACCAAACTTCTCCTGGTTGAATGAAATCGAAACCAACTGTCTGTCTCGCTATTTTCACCTGTCAAAACTATTGGCAGACGGTAAAAGGTCAATATGAGATACAAAACTTTTCGATTGATTTTATTTTACCAGAAGAGGGGTAATATCATCAGAAACCGTCTACCGATAACTGATAAATTTTTCTTTTTCTTTCGTTTAACAAAAATGACAGATAGCTTAGGGGTTTTAGCCATTACTTAGCATTCGGGTTCGCTTGGCTTGGTTCAAATTTTTCTGTGGTTTCCTTGTACCACTTAAGCAAATTTTCTACGAAAATGACAAATAGCTTAGAGGTTTAGGTCATTACTTAGCATTCGGGTTCGATTTCGGGTTTGCTTGGCTTGGTTTAAATTTTTCTGTGGTTTCCTTGGACCACTTTAGCAAATACCGGGGCAGTAATATTTCACAGATTTTATTGTTAATATGTTCTACTAAATGACCACCTTATTTCCGATATATTAATTCGACTTGAAAAGGATGAAATTACATTATCCCAATGGTTTTACCCACAGTTCTTGTACGCATCAATAGGTACGCAAGGAAATCAGTATAAGCCGAGAATTGCTTTCTCGGTTTGAAGGCATCGCTTCTCTATATTTTACTGTTGTTAAACCTACTGCTAACCCATACGGGTGTCTCGTCGTCTCATGACTTTAGCCACTTTAACCATTAGCAAATATGGTAGGTAGGTACCTTTAACCAAGGCCAGAAACGACCGGTGTCAATTCAACATTGTTGCTGTAAATGCAATGATAACCACTAATAACAATAAATATAAAAACTGAAATCATTAATTATCAAGGCAGAAATTTGGATTAAACAATTTGGATATATTAAGGGAACAAGACGACATTTGCGTTAGAAAATATTTTGAGTTGTCAAAGTTTAAATTTTAATGAGATTGGAATTCAGAAAAGCTTGTCCTTCGTCATTTTCGCGATAGCATTAACATCACTATAGACAATAACTTGAATTTTCTATGAAATGAATGTAAAAAGGTAATATAAAATTATGTTTTGCGAATAGAAATTTTAAATAATGTATAATATATTTATTTTATGCAATTTAGATGTTTATTAGGTACTATATTAAAATCAGAATACTGTATTTAATTCGGTTGTATTTAATTTATATTACGTTTCCTAAAATTACACTACAGAGTATATTAATTGTAGGTAGGTAAGGTACTTAAAATCTCACAATAAGATAAGTATGAGTATATATAATTTAGATGGAAATTTATTAAAATTTGGATGTATTAAATTTCAAACGCAGTTCTTTTGCATTATTATTCATGAATTTAAAAGAAAACAGTATTTTTTGATTGTTAATAACTCAAACATTTCAATCTAAATAGCAATTTTTTATAGTTACGTATTAGTCGGTTCATCTCGCGTCTATTGTATGAGTCAATAAAAGATAAGCAAAAAAGAAAGACCAATAAAACACGTAATAATTCATTGTTATTCAAAAAGCTTGCGAATGTTGGAGAACCAGTTACAGAATTAAACAAATAATGACAGTAAAAATATTCAGTGAAGTTGTAAACTTTTCTGTAATCTGACAGGAAATCTAGTCAATATAGATTCATGTTAATACTTACTATGCAGTATTCAATAATTCATTTTTACGAAAGGATCAAAAAGTTCGTTAACTATTACAGCGATATAGGAAATGTTACGTAATCGGTTAAGAACATTGTTTAAATAAATGCCTAATATTATGTGCAATTTTAGAAAGAAAGCAAATCGTTTAGATAAAGTGAAAGCTAAAACGCAAAGGAAAAGCAAATATTACGCATTAGATTTGTAATAATTTAGCGAAAACCATTGTTTATGAAAGAAATTTCTAATTGCTACTTAAAAAAGGAAGTGACTTATCGATGGATTTAAAAATAAAATTTCTTTTAGTTAATTGAGTTCAAGTGTAGGCATTTAGTTTGTTTTGTTGACTGTTTAACTGTAAGTGTCTTTTAATTGATTCTAGCAACACAGATTACAAGATAAATGGTTGAATTTTAATTTAATCGCCATTATAATTTCATTCGCAAGAAATATGTGCCACTTTAGCTCAGAATTATTTACCTACTTATTTAATTAACACGGTAAAATTGTTTGAAATGACAGGAAAACTTTGAGTAAATTCTTTTGTTAATTAGAATTGTAATTGTTATTCATTATGTTATTAATTAACCGATTTAATAATTTTTTTTTGCTGTTATATTTCGCTGTTTTTGTATCCGGTAGATGCAGTGGCGTATCTAAGGGAGGGGTTATTGAGTGTAGTTCACCTCTGATCTCAGTTATAAAAGGGAATGTTATTGCAAAATATATAAAAACCGATAGGGTAGAGGTGAGATTTCCTATAAAGTTTTTATTATCGATTATTATTGAAATTATTGTAATTACGTTTAGTTATTTTGAATACTTTTCTACAGGGGGTTTTTTGTTGCAGGGGTTAAAATAACTTTTGTAAATGTTTTATTCACAATAAATTTTTGCAGTATAAACACACTTCCAAAGAAGACGTTAAAAAAATCTCCTATAAAATATATCTACCTACCTCTCCCATTTACTTATAATAATTTCTAAAAATTAACTATTTACGATATACTTTTTCTCTCCCATAAGGTAATTTTTATTTCATATCCTGTGCAAGTTTTATATTATGAATGCTTTTCTATATTCTATCGTAAGTATAAGTCAAAGTCAATGTCATGATTATTAAAAACTAAAGTGATAATCAACTATCCAACTAACGTTTTATCTTTGATGATGAATAAGCTATCAAAAAAATAAAGATAGTTAGTCGACCGTTTAAGCAAGCTCTGTAAGACGGTCAGTTGGCTTTTGAAACGTCGGAGTTTTAATGGGTCGCAAGTTATTGTGTTAAAAATTGTACATTTACTATAATTATTTGGTGTTTGTGATAAAGACTGACCTAAAATTTAATGCTTTGAATGCAGGGAAATGTTGCTAGCGTATGCTTTTGATGTAACTGTAAGTTTGAAATGTTTGATAAGATATTATACGTATACCTAGTATATACTATAAGTTTCGGCGGTTAGTTGCTAGATGGAGACTGCTGGTTTAGGTGGAATCTAAAATTGTATATCATCAGTGTTCAAGGACATAATAACGCAAAAAACATTACATATCGATAAAAGTTAATTAAGCCCAGTATGTATTTTTTAGGGTGGTAGGTGGTACGTAATTATTGACGAAACTAAAACAGTGGCATCATCAGAATGAATTTACACACTTGACTATTTATAGCTATTTATATTAACCAGGTTGCACTTCCCATTTGGTTTTTCAAAATCACCCCTTTTTTTATAATATCTCTAGACTTAGGTATGTTGTCTATGTAAAATTTTATAATCAAATTTAAAATATGATTATTGCTTATTGAATGTGCTAAAATTAAAAATGGCGTTGCACATTCAAAACAGTTAATTGCTTCAAATAAATATGGATTTAATTAATGTACCAATTGACCAATTTTATTTCTATTTGTATTAACATGTTTTTATATTGAAAGTTTGGCGATTTTATTAAATGTTAAGACTTGTTAAAGTTGAAATATACTTCCATTCACTATTTAATAAATCGATAACATTAATGTTTAAAACGTTTACGAGCTACGTACGCTTATGGCATAAAGTGTTGATAACTAATTATATTGCAGAAAATGCGTACATATCACATTAAGAAACAACTTTAATTGAAATGTTTTCGTAAAATGATATGTTAAATAACTGATTACAGGACAAACGGTTTTTTTATTGCGTTTAATTTCTTTTTGCTTCTTCGGTATGATGTTGGTTTGATTTTAATTTGGAAATTTCGGCAATTTTAAATGAGTATCTACACAATTATTTGTTACCAGAGGAATTTTGTTATTTTTTTAATTGGGTCATTGCATGGAGAAAATTACTACAAAGCACAGTTTGATATCTAATTCCTTTTTTATAGTTTGTTTCTGACCTTGCAAAAAAATTTTAAGAATTTTCATTCACAGTTATACGCGTTGTAACATTAATTACGAAAAACAACAATTAAGTAATATTAATTACCTAGGTATTCGAAAATTTAACTATTAAATATTAGTTTTTAGAAAAGTGCTAATTTTCAAATATTTCTATATTTTAGTATCAAAAACTGACAATGCCTTTTGGACCTCCATACAATTGGGTTACACGGCAACCATGCAGGGTATTTATTCAAAGTAGAAAAAGGAGACTGTTGTAAATAGTAATTAATTAAATATTAAAAAGAAGACTCGCCCCTAATTACCACAAAAACTTTTATTTGAGCGGACACGTGTTTCACCCAGTTCATACGTGGGCATTATCTACTTTTTTTTATTAATACGTTTACTAATACAGAGTGGATGTGCGGGTATGATGTTAAAAGTANTTGGCGCTGTTTATTTATTTATGATATTTCATTTGAAAAAAGCATATAATAATTTCCATTTTTTTATAGACGAAATATCAAAAAATTATTAGTTTCATTAAAATTCCAGTTCGATTTGTACGAAGATATTGCAAGTTCGTTTTTTCTTTTAAAGATAGTGATAGATGCAATAAATGGTCGAATAACTCATTGATCTATATAAGAACAAAGGCTTTCACGGCCCGAATCTTCATTCTACTAACTCGTTGATCTTTAATTATTGAGTTTCTCACATCAAATAATACTAAATCTGTCAATGCTTTTTTTGACGAAAAATTAATAATAATTAGTTGCTTATAAACAATGGTACACCAAGGAATAGACAAAAGGCTAAAGGACGGAGTCAGTTGACGCAAATTTTCGTTCAACTACTTGAAAAAGTTGGAAACTTGAATTGAAGAAGTGAATCCTCTGTCACAATAACTTCTGGTCAAAAAACTCATCAGCCAACTGCTAGCCATCATATTAATCAAACACTTTTCGCAAAAGATAAGAAGCAAGGCAAAAATTCACCACTTGACATCCGCACACATTAATATGTGAATGACCAGGTCACTAAGGTTGTACCAACGTTTGAATGCTGGCTGTCCATTGTTTATATTCTACTAATTATCATATATGCATTTCGATTGGTCTGATATAATTCGATGTATAAGTAAACAACTAATTAAACTTCCACAAATTTTTATTATTTTGACGACCGTTTCGCCACTTTGTGACTTCTTCAGAAGATACACTACTAGATCTTAAACCTATTAGATAAAAACTAAAACTTAAAAAAACTTTTGGGTGTTTCATTCCCACCAGCTAGTAATGCTGGTGGGCGGGCAGTCCCTCCGGACTATGCCGGAAGGTAGGGCGGAAGGCCCTCTTCAGCCTGCTTTCAGGAATCGTGGGAATGGGTGGGTGGTGGTTCGGGTGAGAAAGATGAGACGGACGAAATGAAGACAGAAGAGAATGAAAGATTATCTGTGGAATATTACTGCCTCAGCATTTGCCTAAGTGATCCAAGGAAACCACAGAAAAACTTGGACCAAGGCAGACGGACCCGGAATCGAACCGGCGTCCTCCCGAATGCTAAGCAATGGTCTAGACCTCTAGGCCATGCCGCTCGGCCTACTAGATACTTCTTCTATATATAATTATATATATTAAAATGATTAAACTAAGGTGGGGGGGTTTGAAGGGATGAGGCTTAATAGTGGGGAATTATTTAATTCTATTTTATCATTCAATGGTACATTTTTTTACATATTTTTCAGTATATGTAATGTGGTAAATTCTGACTTTAAATATGTGCTGCATAATTAGGATTGTTTTTTAATTGTTTAAATGATCTAATGTGTTCATTAATACGTTTTCTGAATAATCGCCTGGTTTGCCCTTTATAACATTAGTTGCATAAGCCGCATTCTAATTTGATGAGAAATGAGTTATTTGATTTTGAAATCGCCCACTTATTCTATTTATCATCATCTGACGATCATTCACTTTTAACGCTAGAAAAATTGTTCATGCGTAGTGAAATAGGGATGTCAAAATATTAAAACTACAATGTGTGAAATTTACATAAATCGCAATTACTTTTGAAAATAAAATTTACTGTTTATAATAACAGTCTTAAAACGCAATTTAAAACAGAAAAGAATTAAAAATTTCATTCTATTCATTAGTGATGTCGACTAGAAAAAATTTATTGTTGGTTATTAGAAGTGCGTAGGTATTACATAACGATTGAATTTTTAAACATAAAGCTGATAACCTACACAGGTATAAAGATTATAGAAGTGATTGAAAAAAAGGACTGCGATTTGTGAATTTGTAAACAAATGTACACCCATACTATTTAACTAATAAAATTAAACAAACTCAAAAAAAAAACTATAAAAGGAAGTCGTAAACGTAGACCAAATTTGCATGTCACCTTCATAAATTTTGTTCGTTTTTAATTAGACGATATTGATTTTCGATGAGTTCATTATAGATAAAGTAATAATTTTATGTGCCGGATCCCAATTAAGTTAATATTATATAATAATAATTTATTGTTCAACTTATGGAGTTGATCAACAAAACTACGAAATTAAATGGATTTTACCTTCAAAAATTTAAAAATCGCCGATAGTGATAGGAATTTACTTATTTTATAAAATGCCAATGTGTTTATGAATGATTACTATTTTTCAGTTCTAATCCTTTAATAAGATATTAAATAATCCAGCTACTGAAGTGAGTTGGGGGGGGGGGCGGTGGGAACGGGAAACCTTTTTCACTCATCCGAAGGATAGCAAGTTTTCTACCATTTTTACGGTTCTCAATTAATTAATCAGTTAGGGGAATATTGATAAATTATTTTAAATTTGCTTCTTCATAACAATATCTAGCAGTTTTCATAATCTTCATCATCATAAGGTCGTCAGTCCTAAGACTGGTTGGACACGCACCTCCACTCTTTCCTATCTTGAACTAATCTTCGCATTTCTCTAAAACTAGAACAACCCACATCCTTAACTATTTGCGAACAGTAATCTAATCTAGGTCTACCTCTAATAAAATTTAAAATATGTAGGTAATTTGTATCGAACATTTCTTATGCTTTTTTTAATAATTTCTTTTCTAATTACGGAATTTTAAGTCTCGGACATCTACATATAATATAGATTTCAATTAGGTAATGAAACGAAGTTGTAGGTAATAAATTAGGTAAATTTTAATGGTTGTTTATTTCACCTATCAAATAAATAAGTGATTGAAGTCAAATTTAAAATTTTAATTTCGCAATTGCGTAAATGCAAGAAATATAAATTACACTTGCAGTTTACAGACGACATACAAAAAAAATATAATGTTCAAGGTACAGGAGATATGAGCATCGCCATCTACCGATGTTTTCTGCAAGCTGTATTATTTTATATGTTTGGTACGGACCTTCGTAATGGATTAAATGAAACATTTCGAACTTCTAGGTAGTGTTGCCATGATACCGTGTCTGTATAACTTAATTACTAACGTTTCGCTTTGCTTGACATAAGATATCTTCAGTGCGTCTACCCTGGTCCAAGTTTTTATGGAGGAGTGCCTGCCCAAAAGCATTAGTAGCTGGTGGGAATGAAACAATGGATCAGGTCATAGTCGGCTTTTTTTGCATAGACCCATAGACTAAGAATGAGCCACACCACTGTAAATTTTAAGTAAAACCACAAGTTTATAATCTTATATATAACAAATTCATACCTACCTGGGCAGAAAAAGTAAACAAGTTTCAAAAAACACATTTATTTCCTTCCTTTTCGACACCTCTCCGCCAGGAAGTGACATTTTCTTAGTTAAATGATACCTTTATCATTTTCTTTGGGCCACTAAATGAAAACGCAGCATAATTTTCAATTAAGCAAAGAACGTCTTTGGTTTTAAATTTTACGTTTTATCGATATATCGGGTTAATATTCAAAATGCGTCAGCATATGGACCAAAACTTTTACTGCATGGGCAACATCCACCCAAGCATTAAGTATCAGAATAAAAGTTTTTACAACCTGGTATCATTACTACGTTTTTTCGAAGCTCTGGTCAGAGTATATTAAACAAAAACGGGTATACAAAACAGACTATTTCCTATCCCGAGCTAATCTTCGCATTTCCCTAAAACTAGAACATCCCACATCTTTAACTGTTTGTGAACAGTAACGTAATCTAGGTCTACCTCTACTCATCCTAACTCCTGTTTCTGCTTCTAATATGTCTCTGACTAGACCTTCATGCCTGAGAAGGTATCCTATCAACCTATCTCGCCTATTTCTTATTGACTTCCATAGAGTCCTCTGTTCTCCTATTCTTTCTAATACCTCTTCATTTCTACCCTTCTCTATCTACGGTATCCTCATCACTCGCCTGTAACACCACATTTCAAACACTTCTAACCTTTTCTTTTCCACCGCGCCCACTGTCCATGTTTCGCACCTGTACAGTGCCGCACTCTACACATACACTTTTAACAATCTTTTTCGAATTTCTAAATAAACCGTTCGCGAGCATAGAAGCGACTCCATCCGTCCTGACTTCCTAGATAGGTACCTAAAATCAGTCATTTCTTCTAATTTTTCGTCTCCTATCTTTATATTCGCCCTTTCCCTACTTTTTCTTCCCTTGCAAACCAGTATTTTTGTTTTAGCATTATTTATTTTTATACAATACTGTTTTGACAACACCTCTTTCATTTTATTTAAAGCTATCTCTAATTCCTCCTTGCTAGATGCTAATACTGCTATATCATCTGCAATTCTAAGCATACTAATCTTTTGTCTCTGTACATATATTCCTACAGTTGTACTGTCTTTAATGATGTTGTTAAGTAGCGGTGTAGTATGCACTACAAAATTAGTGATTGCCTATATATCTTTATTATATTACTTTCAGAATTAAAAACAGTTTTTCTGACAACTTCGTGGCTTTCTATGCTAATGTTTTGATTCTTCGATATTCACTTCATTTCCAAAAACATTAAGACGCTAAAGAAGAATAAGCTAAAAAGATTTGTTACGAATTTTATTATAAATAATAATACAAAAAATCGTTGTGCAATGTGCCGATATTTTATCAACATTTAAATAAATACATCCTAAAGGGTATAATAACAATAATAATAATGACTTACCAAAATAAGTAATTGTACAGAAAGAATCTTAAACGTAGTTATCACTGTTCATAAATGTGTAAGAATTACATTTCCTGACACTTATTAGACAGAAACCCAGATTATAATTACATCTAGTAACACAGTTCTAGTATTGTCTACAATCTCTAATCGACATAAAAGAAGAATGGGTAATTTCAGGAAACTGCCTCCTTATGATTTCCACATTGCACTTAGTAACAATAATAATAATTAATAATAATCAATCCTAATATAAATTATTTACAAATCACAAAGAAGAATTAGGTGCTAAATATTATAGACGTTACTCTTAGTTAAGAAGTAATTAGGTTTAATCTAATAATTAGTAACCTACTTAAGTCATTTTGTACTGAACAAGATGTATAGATCCATGGTACGATGGTTTAGAAAAAACGGAACTGTTGTAAATTGTGTGTGGAAACACTATGAAAACTGTAGGCACCCCATATAATATCAAACAGTTGTTTAATATTGATTGCTTTAAAACCTGACTGCCAGCAGTTCGGTTTTTAAAACGTTAGATTAAACCCGGTACCATTTTGACCATTCTTGATTGTTTTACTCATCACCTAATACATTAAAATAGCCTAATCAAGGTGACGAGAGTTTCCGTTTCAATGTACAATACGCGACTATCCTCAAAACGATTATATTTACACATAAAGCCCCTATACTTGTCCAATAGGTGTCGTCCGCCATTCCAATTTCCTTTAGAAATACATCTGGTACCCGATAATGGCAATATTCTACATCTTCGGGACAAGGTATCGGCCCTCGCCCTCTTCCGTATATCGACTGTACCAACCCTTGTAACCCATACCGAATATAAGACAAGTAAGATGCTACATAAAAGACATTCGACATGTGGGTCAGGAACACCAAGAAACCGCCCATAACAAGCATGAACGCCGTTAGAATTGCACCCAAAAACGTTCCATTCTATAAAAGAAAATCTTCTTCAGTAAATTATTCTTAACCAACACTGAATTGAATTTTAAATCATAAAAGAATGGTGTAGCTAAGAACCGTTGGACGAAGAGAATATTGGAGAATATCAAAAAACAATGCCATCTACTGATATTTAGTGCTAACTGTCATATTTCAAATGTTTGACAAGGGCTTTACGAATGACACCTTTGTTTAACGTTTTTTATTTTCTATTTGCATTTTAAATGCAAGTACTTCCAATAAATCAGTTCTCTGTAAGTTTTGTCTGAAACCTGGGGGTGGTTTTTTTTGGAATAATATTCTTGTACTAGTTAAAATAATAGTAAAAAAATGAACACCTCAATAATATATAGTCTTATGAAAACCAAACTTTGTAAATAGTATAGATTCAAGTGAATCTATGTATTGCAGTAGAAAAATCATAGTTTTGCAATAAGTTATCTATCTGATAAACATAAACCAAGTTGTTAATAAAGAATAGTTGTTTCGAACTTACTAATTTGCATAAGCACACCACAGGTGACGCTGATTATGTTGTCACCACTTATTCATTGAACGCTATTTAATGTAAGAAGTGAGTGGTGATGAGAACTAAAGAATCCGAAATCGTAACCCACGTCTGACATCAAAATGTCGATCAAGACTGAAACCCTTTTTGTTACAGATAATCATAACTATTAATTTTATTTTCAATGTGACATGGTTTATTATCTCATGTAACATTTTTTTTGAGGATTTGTAAAATTTACAAATTAGTTTAAATAAAGGTTTCAGCTTTTGGAAAAATAGTTAGATATATTGAATCAAAGAAAGAGGTATGTATTTACTTACCACAGGGTTGACCACGGTTCCAAAGAATAATCCAAAACTACCAGCTGTTATATTAACTAATACGCACATTCCCAAAAACATGGCAAACCTTGACAGTTCCATAGGCTGTTCGCTCATAAAATAGGATATACCAACGGATACAGTTGCAAACAGAAACTGTAATATGATTTAAAATTTTATTAGTATTTATTTAATAGAAAAATTATGATAAACCTACTTGCTGTGGAATATCAACGGTGAAAAAGGCGGCATAGAAGGTCTTAAGTTTATACCAATTGTTAAAGCGTTCTTTTCTTAATACTGGTAGTTCTGAAGGAACTGAAACAAAATTGTAAAGCTACTTGAACGTTCAGGGTGATTACAAAACATAAATTAAAACAAATATAATGTTGTTTAGATCAGGATACGACCCCCAATCCTTGTACATCATTTTAATGTTGTGTTTTAGAACTTACATTTAAGTACTGCGGGCATTATCGCTGTGTAACAAAAGTATGTAACTACAACAGTTAAGTAGCCAAAATTGCTAATGGTTCTTGAGGCATCATTGCCACACCTGAAGTAAAATAATCCTAATAGGGCACCAACGAAGGCATGGAGAGCCACCCTGAGATACAGTTCTGTCTGCAAAAGAAATATAGCAATAATAACTTTGCTTCAAGGGCTTTTGGAACGAAGTTTCTCTATGCTGGCTCTAAATTCTCTAGATTTAGGGAAATTTCCCTAGGTCTGACAACGCTGGCCAAAAAATCGAATGAGTTAGTGGACATCTCTCTCCCTTTTACTTACTGCTTGCGGAGAGTGAAGGAGAGAGAGTTGACGAGGGAGATTCGATTAATCTCTCATCTGGTAAATGTATCCAGTAGGAATTATTTTTAAAAGCTTCAGGAGCTAACCTGTTAGTAACAACCGACACTCCTCAACTTGCCATTTCTAAATATTGTTACCAGAACAGCATAAGAAACTTTGTTCCTATCGGATGTCCCACGATATCACAATTTTATATATGAATAAAAGACTTACCCAGTCTCTGTACATTTGTATGAGGAATCTATTTAACAATATCCAATATCGTAATATTTCAGAAGGAGGATAAATTAAGATCATTGTTTTATTGATGTCTTGATCGGTGTTGTTGTTGTTATTGTTGCCTTGTATGTACAGATCGCGATTGGCGTTTTTCCATTCTTCCAGTATCTCTACAATAGATTAAAAAATGTTTGATTGATGCTTTTTATTTAATTAGCAAAGTTTTTGATTAAAACAGTTGCATGAACGTTCAAGTTGTCGTTAACAAATAGATATTATTATTATCAAGGCGTTTTTGAACCGAGTTGTAGGAATGTGTTTCATTAGAGATAATTTAGTCAATATTCAAGATTAATGTAAACCTTTTTTTCAACGTTTGTTTCACTTTAAAATATAGTTTTCATAATATTTCTATCTAACTAACTATACAAAGTCTTCTTTGCTAATTCTACTCTAGAGGATGGTTCAAGTTATTTTCATCTTATAAATACAATTCCTAGCTAAGTTTATGTAGTTTTTAGCTATTTTTATCAGAGATTTTTTAATTCTTAGCTAATTTTACCCTGGGGATAGGACTCGGTGTGTTCGTAATTCCTCGTTATTTGTATACCGTTTGGTATTGTAAACGAATGTGTATTATAATTTTTTTACCTTAGATTTTTGCATTTCTTTGAGTAGAGTAGGGACTTGGTATATTAATTTATATAATTTTATAAGAAACGCAATTTGACACGGGCGGGAATCGAACCCTCAAACCGCTTGCTCTGCATTGCAACACTGCCTGTTACGTTACTCTCTTCACCATTTACAATGTTGCTTCTCAATAACGTTACAAAGCATTTCTTTTTAATATTGTATTAATACCTACAGCGACGATGAAATAATTAAATTCTTACTTTTTGGTGGGGTTGAGGACGTCCTCCATTTGCTTTCCTTTGCAGTCTTGGCCAGCTCTTGAGTAAAATCTCCATACTCTCCATTGGCCACTTCTAACACTGTAACAAATGATAAATGTAAATATGAATTACGAAGATATTTATTAAGTAGGCATGTACTTACAAAAATCGGCGGGATTATGATATTGGGGGCAATTAAGACCATTAGCAGCCAAATAGGCCACGGTGTTCGTACTGGCCCCCTGGTAAATACAACTTCCGGCAGACATGACGTAAACTTGGTCAAACATTTCATAAATTGTGGCACATGGTTGATGGATTGTGCAAATTATTGTTCTCCCACCCCTGGCTAAGGCTTTTAACATGCTTATGCACTGGAGGGACGACGAACTATCTAAACCACTGTAAAATAAATTGAAATTTTAATTCGTTTTGCAACAAAATGAATAAAACTGTTCTCTTAATAAATAATCACAAACAATCAACTGAGAGATTTACCATCAAACGGGGGCTAATTGTTGCATGTACAAAATCAAGAACCTATTGTTCTCTTAATATTCAAAATTTTGGTATTTCGTCTTCTGTTTCACAGGACATCTTAAGGATTTTTTATCGTCAGTCGATTCACATTCCTAATCATTTGCGAACAGTAAACTAATTTACATCTAACTCCCCGCTCTCATGTTTCTGCTTCTGATATGTCTCTGACTAGCCCTTTATTCCTCAAAAGTTATTTTACCATTCGTTTCTAACGCCAGATTTTAAAAGTTTCTATTTTTTTACGTTATCCTTTGTTTTCTTTTTTCATTCCTTTTTCAATTTCGAAAATCGATGATGTCTAGTTTTTCGTCCCACAGATATTACGAAAGTTTAAAGAGGTTTAACATTTGGATTTATAGTTTTCATAGTTTCACTGTTTATTTTGAAATATATTTGAAGACGTAACAAATGCTGTTTTTAGGTATTTGGAACACTGGTATCGAGATAATTGAAAAAATAAATACATAAATGACTCAATAAAACTTTGTATGGTACATATATATCTATTTGTTGATTCAATTACGAATGTGATTAAATAATTACCGAAAGCCGTTAACAGGATGTTAACCCCTTACGACAGTGCATGTTTTAATATGTTACTTATATAACATAATTATGCAAATTACTGAGAAGATTTTAAATGGCAACTGTAATCCTTATTGATATTCAGATTTGTGTTTATTATTAAAGTTACACTAACAGTAACATTTTAAGAATAGCGTTTAGAAGTTTAGAAAAAAATATATTTTTAGCATCCACTTATTAGTACACATAGAATAATGATGAGAAAAATTAGAAAAGTGATGAAAATGCTAATTTTCAGTGACCTTAGATGAGAAGGTCCCGAGTAGGCTTTATAACGAGCCTAAAAGCATCAAGTTTGCTTGTCACAAACTTTTATTGCTTCTGTTATTTATATATTAGATTAAACAGATTGTATTTTTTATGGTTAATTACATATTTATTCACAGTATAGGCAAGAAGAGATATTTAAGTCTAAATGTATTTTATCTAACGTAATGTTGATAGTAAAAATTTTATGAGGTATTTTAATTCAATTGGATAATTTAGGCATTTAACTAATATTGTACAGGCGCTATGACGTACTTTATCTATCATAAGAAAATAAAAATAAAAACCTGTTGCATGGCTCAATGGAATCTTTTTTATTTTTGCGGAAAATGGTACAGTATTTTTAATATAAGTTGTGACGCAAACGAAAATACGTGAGTGAAGTAAACGGAATGAAATGAATAAAATTCTATTTAATTTTAATTAAATTAATAGGAAATAAGAAGTCCCATTTTGTAAAATTACATGACGCTTCTGCTTGTAATATTAATTTATTCTTTTTTAATTAATTGCTAACATTAGCTCTAGTTTAACTGTTGATGTTTATGAAATTACATCAATTTCTATTTTTGTTTCAGGTATATAGGAATTGCTTCAACTTTGAGTGGTATGTATTTAATATTCTTTATTTTCATAGGTAGTGTATTTATGAGATAAGTATTTTCAGTAGAACTTACTCCAATAATAATATTTGATATTTATTGACATGGTTTGATAAAGATTTAAAAAACAAGGAATTGAAATATGATTTTTTTTACCATAAGTACTCATACCGAAAGTACGATGTTGTTATCTGATTCAAAGGACGAAAGGGTAAACATTCCCTTCCAGGTAACAAATTGCATTTACTCATTATTATTAGGAATGGATTTTACCATTCCCCGCCTGGTTTCTACCCAGGGATATTTCCATGCAGCAGTTTCCACGAGAAGAATGTTAAAATATTGACATTCTTGTCCATGAATTCAGGAAAAATCATATTCTCGGGGCAGGAGTACGTTAAAAAATGATATAGGGATCTCGGAAAGAATGTACGACATCCCCTCCTGCAAGTTTCCTTGGTTTGGATTACAATTCACACTTGGGAGGTAATGCCGTACGTTCTTCACTTGGTGCTGTCTAATATATAGTTATCACTTACGTGGTGGGTTCATCTAGGAACATAATGGGTGGATTGTCTATAAGTTCTAAAGCTATTGATAGTCTCTTCTTCTGGCCTCCAGACAACCGTCCACATTTGGTTTCTTTACATACAGAAAGGCCGATTGTATCCAAAATGTCATCTATCTGTAACAAAAGAAATTAATAGTAGTAATACTTATATAATGTTTTCTTATTAAGTAACGTTGAAATCAGAAGAGCATTTTGTTATTATTTAAATCTTTTTTTAAATGAGTATAGTAAGATATCATCGGGTAAAACCCCTTATCTTCTAATCTATTTCTTATGGTACTTCCGTAGTTAGACTTCGTCCCCTCTTATGTCGCAGGTGGTTGTTTTTGTCGTCCATTTTGGTTAACATATCCTGTCAAAGAGTAAGTGCCTTTTCCGAATGATACCCTACTGAGTATAGACAACACTAAATAGATGGTTGAGGTTCGACAAATTGCCGAACCAGAACTGAATATTCTTTTTTTCCTAAATATTTTATTGAATAAATATTTGAACCATTTCAAGTAAAAACAAAAATGTTTCTGATTAGAATCTGTCCTTTTGGCAGTCATTTGTCGCTGCCTTTTCAATTTCAGATCTTCTGAACTTTTATTTTCAATTTTTAATAGCAATTCGCTTGTTTCAATCTTCTCGTATTCCCAGAAAATGGTTTGTATCTCTAGGGATAAATTGCTTAGTGGTGGGAGCACATTTTACGATGTATTCATTGCTTTTTTTGTAATTATATTACTGTGTTACTTTGTTGTTACTGATATCTTTAATGCATAATCAATTCAAAAACAGTTGCAAGTGACTATTATCACGTATTACTCGTCTTTGTCTGTTTGTAATCCTTGTCTATTTTTTTATAGATAAAGGTACATTTGAAGAGTATCATAACGTACTATGTAATAAATACATTATCATTTTGGGCTAGTAGGTCAGAAATAAATAGGAACGATGAGAATTTACTCCATATAATGCTGGAGAACAACAAGTACTTACAATAAATAATTACGTTAATGCAATGTTACAATAATAAGTTTTTGTGTGAAAATATTACGATAAAAGGGAATTTCAAATTTTATAATTAGGAAATTCTTGTGTACGTATTCCAAACTGATCGTGAAGTAAAATATATGGAGTTTTTTAAAAAATTTAATTGATAATTAAATTCTACTGTAAGATTGTTTGTATAATAATATGATCTGCTAATACTTTTTACATTTTTTAATTTATTTTGGTTAAGAAAATCGAAAGTTATTCGGTTAATCTTTACTGGTTTAAATCTTTGAATTGTTTCCTATGTGGACTTTCTATTCCCTTCCTTTGCCTTTTTAGGTCCTCGAGAAATTCATCATTTGGGCTGTGAATTTATAAAGTGTACCATGATTTAGGTCAGATTTCACCTATCGTAACATTTAAGAGAATGATATTCGACCACAGTGTTCTCTTGTAAAATATTCCGCAGTCCCTGGTGGTGTGAGGTAGTATAGGAAAGACGTCCGAATGCAATTTCTTAATAATGTTACTTAAAGTCACATGTGATCTACTAGGTGGATGTCTTTATAATCATTACTTACCAATAACGCTTTTGCTTTTTCGGAAATGCTATAGCCAACTTTTAAATCAGCAGCAATATTCATTGCTTCCGTGACCGTAAAATAGGGTTGTAATTGATCATCTTGTAGGATATAGCAGGATTCTTTTCTATACTGGTCAGCGCCTTTTTTACTTTGCAGTGTTCCGTTGCTCTTTATTGTACCCCCCATGCCAGTCCTGAAAGAATTCATGAGTAAAAACAAAAAATGTTATGTTATTAACCGTACCTAGCCTAACCCATTGCCTATTGACGTATGCAGTTTTTGTTTTAGTTAATCTTATTGAATAGATTGAATAAATTTCCATCACAAACAACTACATAACTACGTATTAAAAAGATATTGCATATCATTGTATTGATGAATTAAGCAAATGGCATGGAACAAATTTCTCAAGTAGATTAAGTTGCGGGGGCAGAGGTCACGTGTTTAATTAAATTTAAATACGTGTGTTAACTTAGACTTGATTACCAATAACCCAAATTTACATTAAATTGCCATTTCAAATTTAGAACGTACCGCCTTTGGTATATTTCTATATACATATCAATTTTAAAATCTTAAAGGTTCATGTTATGGTATTACTTATTGATTTTTTAATAGATAACGTTTAATGATCTTTGCGTGAATGTAAAACTATTCTCCTTTACTAATTTACAGGATTTCAAACTTATTAGTTCTCATCAGGATGCTATAGGCGATTTTGATAAATCACTAACCAAATATAAGTTGCTTCTTATAAAACAAGTTGACATAATATCAAGTTATTACCAGTATATCGCCATCTACTGATATTTACGGTGACTGCAGCAGTTGAAATGATTGTCAAGGCCCTATTATGGAGGTACCTTCTTGTCGGTATTATATTGGAACTGGTTTTATCGTTCTTATTGATTTATTATTTCTTTTTTTAAGTAATTTTCTTTTCTCAGCACATTTAAACAACTCATTACCGAAAATCAATTGTTCAGTTAACAAAAAGCGTCACAGCTATAATACGATAAATTACCTTTTGTTAACACTCCTACAATTCGAGAATATTACCTTTGTATGGTAAACAATACAAACTTAAAATTCGTTTCTACCAACACAACTTATCTTTGGTTGGTATCAAATTAAACGCTGAAAACGTAAAATTGCAGCTTACCTAACTGTAGCTTGAAATATTGAGATCAAAATGTTATCTTCTTACATAATTTATTATATTTATGACATAAATTCTTGTTTGGATATGCACTTAAATGTATGAAGCAATTTGCATCTATAATTTTGAAAACTTACTGAAATCCTGTTAGAAAATTAAGTAGAGTAGTCTTTCCAGCCCCAGAAGGTCCCATTATAGCGGTTAGTTCTCCAGATTTAAATTTTCCGGAAACTCCTTTAAGTATGTGTTTCTTTCCTGCAAAAAAATGTAAATGCTATAAAACATGTACCTAATATGTATGTACTTTAATAACCAAGCAACAAACTATTTCTTCTGAATAAAATATTTCTCGTAATGAATAGGATTAAAATTATCATTCAAGGAACTGCAAATATTTTGGAAGAAGAAGAAAAAGTTCCGATAAACTTTGAATTACTGAATAATCAGTATTTTCCAACTTCCAAGATATTTGTCATTTCCCCAGAGATACCCCTTATATACAAAAATGAGCTTTCATTGCTTTTGAACTGAAATTTTTTTATCGCCGGTACGAACGAAATTTACTACGGTATAAAGCCGAAAATTGTAACGTCACGCGTCACAGCGTCACGCGTCATATGTGACCCCTGGTGGATATGTCCAAAAGGAGTCATTTTAGCAGTCTTCAGAAGCTAACTTGTTAGTAGGTAACAACCAATAATTCGAAAATTGTCAGCAGATTGCCCCTTCGCTGTACTGTATTTGTATTGTATGTAGGTGTATGTTTATGTATACAAGGCAGATGATAATAAAAAGTAGTAAGTTAATAATAACTATTACCGATATCATTGATTTTATTGAATTTATACGTGTTACGTGTTGTTTTTCGTAATGTTGTTGTCTTTAGTATTTACTATGGTTTATATTATAAATAAGGAAATATTTTGTTGGTCTTGATTTGTCAACATAAAAATTCCTGGTACCTATCTATTTTTTTCTTTTATTATTTTTATCGTGTGCTAAACATTTTCTGACCCTGTTGTTCGACACAATGATGTTTATGTATATTAGAGATCATCAAAATGAAAATGGACTCCTCAAAACAGGAAATAAATTACATGGACTGTTCAAAGTTTGCTATTGTTTACTTTATTTTTAATTTTGTACGTAGCCCACCTGATTTGGACAAAGTTCAAAATTTTGCATCTCTGAACCTCGTGAATATATGCTCAAAAATTCCATTCTTTTTCATCATAAGGTCGTCAGTCGTAAGACTGGTTGGACACGCACCTCCACTCTTTCCTATCCTGAGCTGAAGCTCGCATTTCCCTAAAACTAGAACAAGCAACATCCTTAACTATTTCCGAACAGTAATCTAATCTAAGTCTACCTCTACCCCTCCTAACTTCCGTTTCTACCTCTAATATGTCTCTGACTAGACCTTCATGCCTGGGAAGATGTCCTACCAACCTATCTCGCCTATTTCTTATTGACTTTCGTAGAGTCCTCTGTTCTCCTATTCTTTCTAATACCTCTTCGTTTCTAACCTTCTCTATCCACGGTATCCTCATCATTCGCCTGTAACATCACATTTCGAACGCTTCTAACCTTTTCTTTTCCGTCGCGCCCACTGTCTATGTTTCGCACCCGTACAGCGCCCTGCTCCAAACATACACCTTTCACACCCTTTTTCGAATTTCTTAGTTAATATTCCAAAAAAAGAATCCAACTACCCAGATACCTTAATAACTCATACACATATCTTTGTGCACCTTCATACACGTTTTTGATGCCCTAATATGTTTTTGTGTTTTACATAATCACTCCAATAAGAGTATAATTCTAAAAATTAATTGCTTCCACTTAATTAACTACTAATAATATTTTCGTTGAGCTTTTTTGTTTTTCAAAATAGACTAATGGTGATTCTATTAGTTGGAAATCCCATATAGTTTTAATCGCTAAATAAAACAATTAACGATTACTGTTAAAGGCGAACTTGTTAGCAATTGTTGTAATCAATTTTCTATTAAAAATTATTTAAAACTGAATTAAGTAAGTGTTCAAAAATGTGTTGATGTAATAAAAATTTTATTTAACGAGGGGAATTTTCCGAACCATACAAAAGAATATAAAGTAATTTTTTAGTTAATTTGGGTACGATCAGTCAGAAATTAAAATAATCAGAATTTATATGTTTATTTTGGTAGAAGGTTACATTTAGCCGAATAAACATTTTTTAAAATTCAATCGATTGATACATTAACAGCAAAAAATTAAGTCTTCTTCCTCATGACTATTACCAAGGACGTTGTGTCCAGTTCTGCTTAAATACTTTCATTATAGAGATACTAAGTAATTAAGGAGAATTTTTAAGTAAGGTTATAGTGAGAGAGGATGTTAGGAGGATCGCCATGATTAAAATTCATGCGGTATGCACCATGCGATCATTACTCGAGCTTAATTGTTTTTCCCAGTAAACCATAATAAAGACTAACTGTTGACAATGACACGCCCAGCTTCATTATTTCATTTATAAAATGTTCGGTTTCTTAAGATTCTCGACCGAGCGGAATGGCCTAGAGGTCTAGACCATTGCTTAGCATTCGGGAGGACGCCGGTTCGATTCCGGGTCCCTCTACGTTTGTCCAAGTTTTTCTGTGGTTCCGTGGATCACTTAGGAAAATGCTTGCGCAGTAATATTACACAGGTAATCTTTCAGTCTCTTCCGTCTTCATTTCGTCCGTCTCATCTTCCTCACCCGAACCACCACCCACCCATTTCCACGATTCCTGAAAGGGGACTGAAGAGGGCCTTCTGCCCGACCTTCCGACGTAGTCCGGAGGAACTGCCTTCCCACCGGCATTACTGGCTGGTAGGAATGAAACAACCAAAAAGATTTTAAAAGAGATTTTCGAATGAAATACAATTTTTTGTTGCATTAATTAAAAAGTAAGTACTTGCTAATGCTCTAGATGTTCCATTTTTTTAGCCATTAAATAAATTTAATGTTGCTTAATATTACAAGCGTAGAAGGACATGCTTTCGTTTCCATGTGCTTCTTTTTCTTCGAAAAGGATAAAAAAAATCAGTTTTTACGTTTCGAAATTAAAGATAGCAATGTTTAGTATATTTTGTTATACATGCAGACAAAATGAAGACAGATAAGAGTTGATAACAAAGTTCCTTTTTTATCGGATGTTTGTTCCATTGACGGATTCAAATACATAAGCAAATATTGTTCCGCAATGTCTAACACGTGTTCGCAGAGCCAATACCCAGACCAAGTAAAACGTGTGCATGTTGACATTATCACATTATGTCCATAAAAATGTTTTTCGTAATTGTTACGTCACGCAAATAAACATGTGACACAATTTTTCCTTTTTTTTTACTCCAAGAATGAGACGAGATCCGTGTAATTTCTACAGATCTCAAAAACCACATTTTGGCAGATACTTAGCTACTGATTCAGATGATTTTCTTAAACAGGTATGATCAAATAGGCGTTAAATATTTTGAGGGTTTTACAAAGAAATTTTATTATTTCATGTATTGAAGAAGAGTCCCTAAAAACTGTCCTTTTGGTCCTGTCCAAGCAATATCGTTTAGGTAGGCATCTATCTTTACCGCTTTTGTCATCATACTAGTTAGTGACCAATGAGTTAACTACTTCAAATGTTTTTGTGGTCGCAATTGTTTTGATTGTATATTTATTGTATAATAAGTAATTAATGTTGTAACATCGTCTTCAACTAATAGTTAGAGAAACCCCGATCCTTTCACACCTCCTTAACTTAAACTCTACAAAATCCACAAATAAAACTTTTTCCTCTGGTGTTTAACTTTTGTTTTTCGTTTTCAAATCGGTTTTTGTTTTGTATTTTCATTGACTACTTACTGAAAATCTTTAATGAAGTAGAAGATTGTCCAATACTTTTTGAAACTTAGTATCTGGTGATTCAATTGTAATTATTTCTAAAAATTCTCACACATAGATTGTGTATTTTTTGTTAGAAATTAGATGTCATCTTGTACAACTAAACGAAAAGTTATACAAAATTGTGAAAGAAACTGTATGTCTCACAG
Organism: Agrilus planipennis; assembly: GCF_000699045.2. Taxonomy (NCBI): domain Eukaryota; kingdom Metazoa; phylum Arthropoda; class Insecta; order Coleoptera; family Buprestidae; genus Agrilus; species Agrilus planipennis. The sequence goes on along the minus strand of NW_020438979.1, from coordinate 280,639 downwards.
AATATTTTATTTTACTAGTTTTCTATTCATGTTTCAAATATGGAATATGCCAACAAATGGGAAATGTATATTGACTTTACGCTATCGTTAATCAAATATACCACTTCAAGTAACACATCAATTTTATGTATACAAATACAATGAAAATCATAAAAAATATCCTGGAATCAAGTAAACAAAAAACTTATCCATAATGTAATGAAGTTCGTTACATTATTATGAATAAGTTTCAACAATAAACAAAAACCATTAAAATTAAGAGGGGTACAGCTTTTAAAACTTAAAATGGAAATTAGGTAATTAAGGAAGTTGTAAATCAATGTAGTAGGAAAATGGCTTCGTCCTTGGAAATTATTTTTTAATCACGTCAGTAATCTTTGGACTATAAATACTAAATTCGTGCCCATAAAAACATTTGCATTTACTTATTAACATTTTCTCCAAATAAAACATCAAAGCAAATGTAAGAGTTTTATCCTAATTTATTACGATTAATCATACAAAAATGTGCATTAAGTAACTGGTAATATATTGCCATCTGTATTACGACTAACTGCGGTATTATTCATAAGGAATTTACTAAGGCATCGACTTGTTAAACTGAAAAACTTTTGGGTGTTTCATTTCCATCGACCCTGAACTCTGGTGGGCGGACTAAGCAGCAGAGACTGCTTCAGCCTTCCTTTAGGAATCATGAGAATAGATGGGCAGTGTTTAGCATGAGAAAGAGAGATAAACGAAGTACAAATAGAAGTGAACGAATATCTGTAGAATATTTTTAGGAAACTACAGAAAAACATGGACCAGGCAATCGGAACCGAATCGAATCGGCGTCCATCCGAATGCTAAGCAATGATTTAAACCTCTATCAGGTCACGCCACTCGGTACCAAACTGAAATCTGTAGGGTGTTTTATTTCTACCAGCCATTAACGCTGGTGAGTGAGTAGTCCTTCCGGACTAGGCCGGAGGGGCGAAACCGATGAGACTGACGGAATGAATTAGTAGAGAAGTGAAAAACTATCTGTAGAATATCCTTGCCCCAGCAATCGCCTGAAATACTTAACCGTAGGATATTTCACTTCCACTAGTTACTGACGCTGATGGGTGAGGAGCCCTTCCGAACTAGGCCGGAGGGTAGACCGCAAGTTTCTCTTCATGGGTGGGCTGTGATTAAGGCGAGAAAGATGAGACGGGCTAAATGAAGACAGAAGAAAGAAAGAAAAACTATTTGTGGAATAATATTACTCCAGTAGCTGTCTAAATGATCCAAGTAACATAATGCTATGCTATGCTTTAAATATGTGGGCCACGCCGATCGGTACCAAACTAAAAATATTTAACTGGAGCATTTTACACTTCCTTTGGTCACACATGCAGGTGGGTGAGGAGTTCTTTCGAACTAGACCGGAGTGTAGAGCACAAGTTCCTCCTCAGGGGTGGACTGTGATTAGGGTGAGAAGTATGAGACGGACTAAATGAAGACAGAAGAAAGAAAGAAAAACTATTTGTGGAATAATATTACTCCAGTAGTTATCTAAACGATCCAAGCAAACTATAGACATCTTGGACTAGGACAGTCACACCTGAAATCGAACCATTGACCACCCTAATGCTATGTTATGCTTTAAATCTGTAGGCCACGCCGATCGGTACCAAACTGTAGGATATTTCACTTCGACTAGTCGGTGGGTGAGGAATCTTTCGGACTAGGCCGGAAGGTGTAGCGTAAGTTCTTCTGCAGGAGTGGGTTGTGGTTAGGGTGAGGAAGATGAGACGGACTAAATGAAGACAGAGGTAAAGTAAGAGGCTATTGGTGGAATATTATTGTCCTAGCACTTGTTTTAATTGATCCAATGAAACCACAGTCATCTTGGACGAGGACAGGCACTCTCCAAGTCGAACCAAACTACCGAAACTGAAAATGCTTAAACTGTAGGATATCTCACTTCCACCTGTCATTAATGCTGGTGGCAGAGGGTAGAGCGCAATTACTTCTTCAGACTCCTCTTAGGAATCGTGGCGATGAGTAGGTGGTGGTTCGGGAGAGAATGATGAGATGGACGAAATGGAGAAAGAAATGAAAAATTTTTTGTGGAATATTATTACTCTAGCAGTTTCCTAAACGATCCAAGGAAACTGTAGACATTTTGGAGCAGGCAGGCGCACCCGAAATCAAAACCGCTGTCCACCCCAATGTTCAGCTTCGGCTTAAACTTGTAGGTCACAAACGCTGGCGGGTGAATAGTCTTTCCGGAATACTCCGAGTCCCATTTCAAACTCCTTTTAGAGATCGTGATAATGCGGGAATGGTGGTTAAGGTGATAAAGATGAGGTGGACGAAAGGAAGACAGAAGAGAAGTGAAAGTTTGTTTGTGGAATAGTAGTTGCCTAAATGATCCACGGAAATCACAGGAATCTTGGAGCAGGGATGAGCCATAATTGAACTTATTTAAACTTGATGAATAAGGAACATAAAAGTTCTTGGGTGACATTTCACCGAAACCTCTATATGGAGATTGCAATTTTGAACTTTTAGTTCTCATCAGCGCACTACCGCACAAAGCCAGTTCAGAATGTCATTAGAATCTTGCATTTGTATTTACTCCTACAGCATCATGGAATAAAAACTGTTGGATGCCCCTTTATCATCTGTTTACTTCTGTAATTTTTGCTTAAAACTATCATAAAACATTTCGTGGGGTTTAAAGTCCATAAGACGTTTACCATTAAATGCATTTGCTTTGATCATGACGTCATTATGATTTGTATCTAGCAAAAGTTCAAATATTTCGGTTGAGTTAACACCATATTGCAAATTAATATCGGCGGAGAAAAATAAGGTCATAGTTGAGTTTTACGCTATTATCAACTAATATATCGATCAAAGCACTCTGCTATTTAAAAATATAAATAATAAGTACATAGAACATACGCTATAGTCATGTTAGTGCATTTTTGTTCTTATCAAGCCATTGTGTGTAAATATCAAATAACGTTATGCATTGTTTCAAACAATTTGAAATGTTTAATAGAAACAGAATAGCATGCGATCGAATAACTATTTTCAGTAAAAAATATAGAATTGTTTTAAGTTAGGTCCTTCTAGATACATAACGCAAATAATAAAATATGCAATTATTTGTATTTCAACAAAGAAGAGCACATTTTTCAAAACTGCTAAACATTTGAATGAAACAATTCCAACTAATATCCTTCAATTTATTTGCTACAAACGGTCTGTTGAACCCTAGCCTAACCCAACCCTTGCAACATCCAATTCAACTGTTACGGAAAATCATTTCAAACAGTTTTACAGTTTGGCTTTTAATAAAGTTTTAACACATGTGCTCTATAAATTGGTAATCATTAATCGGTTTAATCCGATGAACTAGTAACCTGCTGGCCTCTCAAACTAATAAATGCTGACAGAAAGAATACATACAACATACTAATAGTATCAAATTGCAAAATAAAATTGAACTTACAGAAAATGACTGCTAGGTACTGCGCTATTTACTGTATTTATGTATATTTATATATTTTTCATTAATGAGTTGATAGTTATTACAAAATTGTAATGCCTCTTTTCTGTTTTTTCTGTGATGGATTTGTTTTAAAATAATTAAAGCCAAATTTCTGAAGTTTTGGTAAGCATTCGAAAAAATGCGAATTTTTGATTGTTGCAACTGATACATAACATGATAACAAAGCGCACTTGAAGTTTCAAATATTTTTTTATTGTTATATTGTAATCTGCAACAATAATGATGATAAGAATGAAATAATGTTGTTATGAATTGCAATCAAATTGTTTTTGAAACTTCAAGTGTTTACACCAATAATATTCATTTGTGGGTATATATATGGAAAAGAAGATGCAAAATATGAAACAATTCTCTTCCTTTCAAAATTAATGTAAAACTATTTTGAACAATGCATTGGAAATATAAAATGTTTCATTTTGTTGTCCCTTATTAATATAATTGCTCTATTGTTTACTGTAAAGTTCAAGCAAGGAAAATTTGGTATACCTATTCATATTCAGTGTTATATTGTAAAAATATACATAAGTTATATAATGTTACAACAATTTATGTATTGCGTAAAAAGCAAAAATACATATTACATTATTATGTAATCATTGATGATGCCCCCCACAGTCAAATAAATAAATCACATTCTTGCTAATAATTTATACTTTACTGCAGCGGGTAATTAATACTAAATTGTCACGAAATGTTACTTTGTTACATAGGTACACGATTTGATTCGTCATAGTTATTGTAGACACAATCTACTTAATTAAATCCATGAGAAACATAGTTTTGCTTTTCCTGTTGGCGCGTCTATAAAATATGCACGCGAACTTGATATATTTATGTAAGTGGTTCATCCTTGACAAAAAAAGACAATAAAATGGGCGAATTTTATTACGCGTGTACTACATAATCGTCTGACAAACACTATGTACTTAATGATTATGTCATATGAATTATTATCAGTCTTTGGTCTAGCTCGGTGTTTTACATGCGTTTCCCTTTTGAAGCGATAAATACAACAAATTTACATATCATCATGATCCACATTGTTGTTCACTATTCGATTCAACAAATACGTAAATTAAGAGCTACGTATAAAAATAAGATAAAAACTTTTAAACAAATACAATTTGAAAGTAGTTTTGAATAGTATTTTACTAAACTTTACTGCGTTTTATATAAACGTACACAAGGCAAAGGAACCCGGACGCTAAAATACGAGGGTGGATTGATAAGTTTCCGGCCTAACCAAGAGATGACGCCACTAGGCCTACCTTGAGGTGACATTCTATAGTACCATCCTTGGATAGCTTGTAGCTATAGTTTCAGCCCGATCTCCTTGCTAGTGTAGGTTTGACAGCACGCTGAACAAGACGCCTCTGTGGTTTTCGTAAAAATGGAAAAGCAGGAAAATCGTGCTGTCATCAAATACTTTTATTTGAAGGGGTTAACGCCGAAGGAAATTAAAAAAGAGATGGACTCAACACTGGGGACATCCTCCCCGTCATATTCAACCGTTAAGCAGTGGGTTTCCGAGTTTAAAAAGGGTCGTGTGAGCACCTCTGATGGGCCTCGCTCAGGACGCCCCGTTGAGGTCACAACTCCAGATATGATCGAAAAAATTCATCAAATAGTGCTGGGAGACCGCAGATTGAAAGTGCGTGAGATAGCTGAGACCTGTAAGATGTCATATGAACGTGTGCAACATATTTTGCACCAACATTTGCATATGGAAAAGCTCTGTGCAAGATGGGTGCCGCGTTTGCTAACAGTCGACCAAAAATTGATTCGAAAAAACATTTCTACCGCAAATTTGTCATTGTATAAGCGTAATCCAAGCGAATTTTTGCGTCGATTCGTAACCGTTGACGAAACGTGGGTCCACCACTACACTCCTGAAACCAAAGAACAGTCTAAACAGTGGATTGGACCAGGGGAACCAACTCCAAAGAAGGCAAAAACAATTTTTTCGGCGAACAAGGTTATGGCTACTGTTTTTTGGGATGCAAGAGGTATTATATACATTGATTACCTTGCAAAGGGTAATACTATCACTGGTCAATACTACGCAGACTTATTGCAACGTTTGAGCCACGAGGTGAAAATTAAACGACCTCATCTGGCGAAGAAAAAAATCTTGTTTCATCACGATAACGCACCAGCGCACACGTCAATCGTTGCGACGGCTAAAATCAACGATCTAAAGTTTGAATTGATGCCGCACCCTCCTTACTCTCCAGACCTAGCCCCGAGTGACTATTTTCTGTTCCCTAATCTCAAAAAATGGCTTGGCGGTAAGAGATTTGCGGACAATGAAGAAGTAATCGAAGCTGTAAATGGTTATTTTGAGGAGCTTGACGAATCAGTCTATAGAGATGGCATTAATAGACTGGAACACCGCTATGAGAAATGTATCAGCCTTGGAGGAGATTATGTTGAGAAATAAAAAAAAAAAATTTTTAAAAACCTTGTTTTTCTTGGTCAGGCCGGAAACTTATCAATCCACCCTCGTAGAATTACTAACACTTCCCGAAGCTTCTCGCTATTTTAATGCTGGGAATACACTGCGAAACGTTGCTATTCGTTCGCATTCGTCTACTGCTGGCATTGCTGCTTGATCGTGAACATTCGTGCAAATGTTGTTGGGCAGAGTGACACATAACCATGTAGGAAATGACGACACGACCGAGCTTGGTCCAAACTTGACCCAAGATTGTTCAATTCTGGTCCGAGATTGGCAACCAATATTGGATCGAGCATGACAAATGCTTGGTTTGTCACTTCGGTCCAAGCCTGGTTGGCATGCTTCGTTCACAATTAGGCAGCTAATGCTGACCAAGATTGGGCAGCCAATATCGGGCCAAGAATTGGGGAGGTATATTAACCCAAAATTGGATAGCCAAAATTGCGATAATACTTGGTGAACCTTTACTAACTCAAGATCGAGTAGCTAATATTATACTAAGACTTGATGAACAAAATTAATCCAAGTTTAGGTAATTGCGTCGCCAATAATTCGTTGCCCAGTATTGGCAATAGCTTGACGAAACATTTATATGCATAAACACTGGAAGCTTGACCCAACTTTAATTCAGTATTGACAAATCCATACTTGACTATTGAATATTGGGCCAAACTTGACGAAACGTTAATAAACCTAGTCTGAGCATTACAAGATTACCAAACTTTGGACAAGTATTGGCTAGCCAATGCTTGGATGCTCCAGTATTGGACCAAACTTGGCGAAACATAAATATATAAACTGACTTTGGTTTTGAAGATTCGCCGAACTTTGGACCAATATTGACAAGTCTATGCTTGGCTTCCCACTATTGGTCCAGATTTGAGCCTGTCGTGAAGTCTGACATTTCCCACTTGGGGTATAAACGAATTACCCTCGTCTATTTTTATTTGCTAGCGTTCCGCCCTTTCGCGTTTTTTTTTAGGTTTTTAGGTTAGGTGTGTGAACATCAGTAATCAAGTAGTTAATTTTACTTAAAATAGTGTCTAATTAAGTTTCACACCAGCCTGTTTTGTTTTGTGTTATTTATGTTAGAGTGGTAATAAAATGTGGAAACCTTTGATAAGATTGAACATCGGGTTTATGAAAAAAAAATTCTACAAGACATTTCGTCATGCATAAAAATAAACTAAATATCTTCGCTTTTCAGAAATAAAATAAATTGCGCATTCGAGTTGATAAAGGCGATTTTAAGAATCTGTTTTTTGTTGAGGTTCGATTAAAACAATATATCTTTTCTCAACGGGTGTACTGCTGTACCACATATATAAATACCTGATCGAAGGACCACCGTATAAATAAGACACGGAACTGTAAAATGTATATGTACATTTATTTACACTTTTACATAAGTAACAACTGATTATGAGAATTGTTCTCAGCTGAGTCTACCTTAGACTCTGGAAACTCAAAGTGGAGTTTTTAGTTGAAATGTTTTAGAACGAATCGAATCTTCGACTTCGACTTCGACTACGACTACTTATTTTTTTGACAAATTTTAGTATTTATGTTACCCTTCTGATGGAAGGGGCAACAACCAGAATTGTGTGTACTAACACACACACACAAACAAATTATGCCTGGTCCTAAGAAATTCAATAGAACTACAAACTAGGTATTTATAATATTGAATAGTGATTGAAAATTCCAAATGACTAATAGGTAGGTATACAGGAATGAGAGGTACAAAAGAGGTAATAAAACTATTTACAATGGGGGTAAGAAATATATACAGATTATGGGGTTTTTCTTAGGACCAACTTACGACTAATAGCCTATAATAATGTAATGCCTACTGCTTGATCAAATAAATGTTATGATTATAAGTTTAAAATATTTACAAATATCGGCAATAGTCTTTTGCGCCGAAACA